>NW_027315846.1:6154841-6219841 GCF_026437365.1 Eucyclogobius newberryi
GAACTTTAACAGCCACAGCAAATCAATAACATCAGCAGCTTTTTACCATCTAAAAAACATTGCCAAAATAAAAAAAATATAGTATCTTAACCAGATTTGGAGAGACTTATCCATGCGTTTGTCTCCAGTAGATTAGACTACTGTAACGGCCTGCTCACTGGTCTCTCCAAACGAGCTGTAAAACAGCTGCAGTACATCCAGAACGCTGCTGCTCGGGTCCTGACTAGAACCAGGAAGTATGATCACATTAGTCCTGTTCTCAGGTCTCTGCACAGGCTCCTGTGGCTCAGAGAATAGACTTTAAAGCAGCTCTGCTTGTGTACAAGTCTCTCCATGGCCTAGCACCAGAGTACATCTCATCTTAGTGCCATATGAACCATCTCGGACTCTGAGGACCTCAGGGACCGGCCTCCTGCTGGTGCCAGAGTCAGGACTAAACATGGACCGGCCTCCTGCTGGTGCCAGAGTCAGGACTAAACATGGACCGGCCTCCTGCTGGTGCCAGAGTCAGGACTAAACATGGACCGGCCTCCTGCTGGTGCCAGAGTCAGGACTAAACATGGACCGGCCTCCTGCTGGTGCCAGAGTCAGGACTAAACATGGACCGGCCTCCTGCTGGTGCCAGAGTCAGGACTAAACATGGACCGGCCTCCTGCTGGTGCCAGAGTCAGGACTAAACATGGACCGGCCTCCTGCTGGTGCCAGAGTCAGGACTAAACATGGACTGGCCTCCTGCTGGTGCCAGAGTCAGGATTAAACATGGACCGGCCTCCTGCTGGTGCCAGAGTCAGGACTAAACATGGACCGGCCTCCTGCTGGTGCCCAGAGTCAGGACTAAACATGGACCGGCCTCCTGCTGGTGCCAGAGTCAGGACTAAACATGGACCCGCCTCCTGCTGGTGCCCAGAGTCAGGACTAAACATGGACCCGCCTCCTGCTGGTGCCCAGAGTCAGGACTAAACATGGACCCGCCTCCTGCTGGTGCCAGAGTCAGGACTAAACATGGACCCGCCTCCTGCTGGTGCCCAGAGTCAGGACTAAACATGGACCCGCCTCCTGCTGGTGCCCAGAGTCAGGACTAAACATGGACCCGCCTCCTGCTGGTGCCCAGAGTCAGGACTAAACATGGACCCGCCTCCTGCTGGTGCCCAGAGTCAGGACTAAACATGGACCCGCCTCCTGCTGGTGCTGGTGTATCTGCGTTTCAGTTTTATGCAGCTAAAATCTTCCTGAAGATGTGAGACCGGTTCTACTCTGACAATGTTCAAATCTAAGCTAAAGACAGTTTTGTTTATGTCTGTGTGATTTTACTGCATGTTTTCCTGTTGTGTGAAGCACTTTGCACTGCCTTGTGTACAAATATACATGTTCTCTGCAGATAAACTTGCCTTAATAAAGTATCACGTAGTAGCATGATTTAACAAGATCTAACCGTGGACTTACACCTCCGAGCCTCCAATCCCCGTGTCCTTCAAGCTTCTGTTTTTAGCCCTGACCACCTCACACTAAGCCTTTAACCACCGTTTTCACCGGCTAATTTCCCATTAAATTCAGTGGGCGGGGGGGGTGGGAACACGTGTGCGTGAAATGTGGGAGTCAAAACCCTCTGAACAAGGCCAAGTGTGACCGGCGAATCTCCACGCCGCCTTAAATGGATTCAGTACAGGAGCCCCCTCGGGTTTCCCCCCGAGACAGCCCCGAGTAATACATCATATTGCTCTTAAAATAGCTATTAACCGCCGCGAGGAGGGAGGAGGAAGGGAGGAGGGCTTCGGGCAGGGGAGGAGGGGGGAAATTAAGCAATACTCACGGAGTCATTCTCATACAATAAGTCACCATTAACCTCCGCACTAAAAGGCTGGCTGTCTCGGCCCGTTATGAGCGCCTTTAATTGATTCTCCTATTCCCTTTGCGGAGGGGAAACTTGCAGATGACGGGCGCTTCTCTCTCTCGGCTCGTCACGGCGGTTTTTAGTTGCGCTTCTGAACGTGTGAGAAAAGGAACATGCGTGCAGAGGTTTGGTGTCAGTAGTGCGCAGTTGAAATGGACGAGGGTTATAGCGGCAGTAGAAAAGTTTGAGATGAATATTTCCAACTTTCCATGTTTAGAATGACTTACCGTGTTTTCTGGACTATAAGTCGCACTGGGGTATAAGTCGCACCAGCCAAAAAAAGCATAATAGAGAAGAAAAAAACAGATATAACTTGCACTAGAGTATGAAATGCTGTTGCAAGTGTGAAAATAACAAACAATATCACATATAAGTCACTCCGGAGTATAAGTATAAATATAAGTATAAGTCGCACCCCAGCCAAAACTATGAAAAATGCTTATAAACCATATGTTTCTTTATTGTGTAAGTCTTTGCTCATGCTTTGTTAAGGCTGACTGGTACCGCGGCGACCAATTCTTCAGACACAAAAGAAGAAACTTGCAAACTCTTATAACATCACAAGCTGAGCAATATTTTCTCTATCTTTAAGTGATTTCTGCCATAAAAATGCACTCAAAACTCACTTCATAATAACTACACCTTAATGTGCCTTAGCAAAAAACCCAATTTATAATGAACAAACAGTTTATTAAGCATGATTCAACTTAATAAATAACACTCCAACCCTGATTCCTAACCCTAACCTTAACTACCATATTTTCCGGACTATAAGTCGCACCCTTTTTCATAGTTTTGGCCGGGGTGCGACTTATACTTATATACTTATACCCTGGAGTGACTTATATGTGATATTATTTGTTATTTTCACACTTGCATTTCATACTCCAGTGTTTTTTTTCTTCTCTATTATGCATTTTTTGGCTGGTGCGACTTATACTCCAGTGCGACTTATACTCCGGAAAATACAACTAACTAGTTCCTAAGCCTGAATCATTATTATTTTATTATTCATTGTTTTATGTTGCACCTTAACGCCGAAAAACAAGTTCCTATGTTTGCAAACTGTTCAATGACAATAAACCTTCTCTGATTGATTTTGTATTTAACTTATGTGTACATTTTGTTTTTCTCCATCAAGTAAAATATTGTAAACGCATCACTTTGAGCTACAAAAAATGTAATGACAAACCCCGACGAAACCTGTGTCAAAATTCCTCTAAGACCTGAATCCAAACTAGTCAAAACCATTCAAAACGACAAAACATATTAACAATTCCAGTCATTTTAACTCATTTTAACACAGAGCCTAATCCGTCTGAAACTGCCAGCACCGGAAAAACCTATTCACAAACTTTATGTCCTGTGTATCTTCAATTAAAAAGACCCCGAAAGATAAATATGCTAATGAGCTCGCGGGACGGATGTGTGATACGCGGTGCTAATCTGTGGCTGTAAAGGGTGATGGGGGGGAATTAAGATTAGAGCTTTAATCCCCGATATCCATTACTCCGCTGTCCCGCGCCCGGGCGAAAGTTAACACGCGAAATCAAAACAAACAACGGCGTCCGCGAGATGGAGTTTGCTCAAAGATCCGTGATTGAAATGCTATCCTTCAAATTAACATACATACATGCAAACGAGCCCTTAATTAATTCCCGAAATGTATTTTTGATTAAACACTCCAAACGATTCCAATCTTGACCGGGAAGAAGAAGAGGAGGAGGAGGAAGAAGAAGAAGAAGAAAAAAACAACTTTTAATTAATTTTGCCCGTTAAACCTCATCAACAGTTTGAAAAGATCGCAATTAGGACGCAGCCCTCTTGTCTTTATACTTCTCCACCGCGGAATCATAAGTCATTGTTATCGGTTCTGTAACGCGACCAGTGCGCCTGAGCGATGGGGCCGCGATAATCGGGCGGCGTCTTGATTTCCATGCGAGTCAAATAATGCAGCTTAATTGGAAGATATTCTAATATTGATTAAATTAGACGGGAAAAACACTCGTTTCATTAAGACGCCATGATATGGGCTAATTCTGATCATCTCCTGTGTCTGTGGGATTACCAATTAAAACGGCTTTACGCCCAGTTTTTCCCGGACGATGCGCGGCGAGGGGGGGGGAACGGGGCGA
The DNA here is from genome assembly GCF_026437365.1 of Eucyclogobius newberryi. NCBI lineage: Eukaryota > Metazoa > Chordata > Actinopteri > Gobiiformes > Gobiidae > Eucyclogobius > Eucyclogobius newberryi. Next base: position 6,158,868 of record NW_027315846.1, read on the forward strand.
GAGCATCGACGCCCGTGCAGGTTCGGAGGGTGCGCTTTCGCTTTCGCTCGCCGCTTGTGTGGGAAGTACTGCCTAATGATGTATTCATCCGCCGTGGAGCGCCGAGTCCGACTCCGCAACCGCGCGCTCTCCGCTCAATTATGTGAAGAGTGGGAGCTGATAATGAAAACGAACATCAAGCTCTGAGTGGATCAAGATGTATGAATGCAAGGGCGGGTATATGTGACGTTGCGGGGACTGGAATTTGTAGATACACTCGCCTCGTGGGGACCTGTCTCCATTCTAGGGACAAAAATCAGGTCGCCATGCTGTAAATCCTGTATCATTCTTTGATTTAAAGTGAAAATACATGCGTTAAAATAGGTTAAGGTTTGGGTTTATGTTAAGGTTGAGGTTTGGATAGGTCTCCAAAGATTGTAATGTCCCCAAAAAGCCAGAAAACCCAACAAACTTAGCTATGTGGGCGTGATGGAGAAAGAAATGTAGAGTTAAAATGAGCCTGGATTATTTGATTTCTTTGTGTATGTGTTATTTTAGGAGTAAAAAAAGTACATCTAAAATAAGAAGCTTCTTTAATATATGAAACATATTCTTTGTGGACTTTTGCGTTTTCTCCCCGTTTCTCGACGCTCCGCTCTCTCCCGTCGACCGAAAACATGTTTTTTATATAGTCTAATCCTCAAGTGAGATATTCCTCTCCAAAAACCCGAGGAGGAGGGGGCAGTGACGTCGCATCTGCTCCTGATCGCTTATCACATTTTCAGATTCAAGACCCTAAGAAACCAGTCTACGAGAAGACTTTTTAAATGAGTGGTAATCGTTCAATTTTCAAAACGTGGTTAGCCTGTTAGTATTAGTTTCCATTGCAATTAACATGAGACCGTATTTTCCGGACTACACGTCACACCAGAGTATAAATTGCACCAACCCAAAAAAAAAGCATAATAGAGAAGAAAATAACCTATATATAAGTCGCATTTTTGGGGGAAATTTATTTGATAAAATCCAAAACCAAGAACCGACATTTAATCTTGAAATACAGTTTAAAATAATAACAGATGAGAGAACATGGTGAATAGGTGTTTGTATGCTAACGCTAACACCTTCAGCTACATGAGGCACAGACAGAACTGTGGTAAGTGTCTGGTATGTTAACGTAACATATGAACAGTTATTCAGATAACTATAGCATAAAGAACATGCTAACAAGTTTACCAAAGCATCAGTTTTACCCCAAATCACTAAATCCATTGAATTCTTCTTCCTCTGTGTCACTTCTAAACAACTCCACAAACTCCAGAGGAAGAGGAAGTACAGATTCTTCTTCTGCGTCGCTTAGAGCCTAGAGCGCCCTCTTGTGGTTGTCAGTGTAAAAACAATCCAAATGTGAAATGCGGTTTCCAGTGTTAAAATAACGAATAATATCACATACAAGTCCCCCTGGAGTATAAGTCGCACCAGGCCAAAACTATGAAAAAACTTTCGGAAAATACGGTAGTTATTTAATATTCGCAAATGGAACATGTAAGTATTGAGACATGTGATTAGTGTTTTTTTTTTATTTATTTATGGCTGGTTAAAGGTGCAATATGTCACCTGCTTGTCTTTATGGATATGTCAATGATTTGCCTGGAAAATACATTAAAAAAAAAAAAAAAAAAAGCTTGTCATATCATATCTTATCTTGTGTTATTCATATATTTTTGTCACTGAATACCTTCTGTACATGTGTTTATTGAGATTTCGCCGGGTTTGGTGCATTTTTCTTTTTTTATTAGTTTCTACGTTTACTTCTGCTCTATCTGTGGCCGTAACTTAAAACCCCAGTGCGTAACGGGATCGAGAGAGCGAGGCAGTGGTTTTTGACTGCATCCCTTTCCCCCATGCAGCGCCGGCTCAAGCCAAAACTCCTCTCTGCGCTTTCTCAAACGAACCGTTCAAAGCCCAAAAAAAAACTTCTGCGGCTCTGCCCAAAATCTTGCCGTCCACTTAAGAGTGTCTGAGGCTTACGGGGGGATCAGACCTCGCAAGGTGCTGGAGGTGAGATAACCAATTACCCATGATCACTTTTGACTCTTCTAATCTCTGCGCTGTATCGGCGGGATTTAGCCGGAGCGGCACCTGTGAGAGCCTTTGTTATTCTATGCCCGACACTTGACTCGGGGAGGATGAGGAGCTGCCAAGTGGTGTTTTCGGGCTATTCTCGGACTGTTTAAATCCGCGCCGATGAGTGAGAAGCATGTAACACTCCTACAACATCGTAAAAGCACGATATCGCAGGCCTCGTAGTGGAGTGTTAGGACAAAAACCAAATGAGAGTCAAAAAAGTAGTTTGTTTGTTGTAAATTCTGCATAAACTTTGATTGGAATGAGTGTCCCCGGTGTGATGTCACTTCCTGTGATTTTCTATTGATTTTTTAACTTTTTCTCCGCAAATACCTTCTCGATTGGTGTAAAACTATAATTTACATGTACAACAGGTAAAAATACATCAAATAAAGTCAAAATGACAAAATTGTTCAAACCTGTCATATGCACTTTAATAAAGCATAAAACAAATTTGAATCTGATTATAATCTATACAAATGTTGAATAAAAAATTGTCAGCCCTAACCTTACCTTGTAACCCATTTATAAAGTCTTGCTTCACACTTTATTAGGCTAATTAAGGAGTAGTGATTATACATTTGTACCGTTACCTTTCTATACAACTTTAAGCTTAATATTACAATACAAAGTTGTTAGATTTGTGATACTATTGTACACACGTATTTGATATACAGTAAACCTTTAAAGGCACACTACGTAACTTTCCCGGTTGCTCCACTCTTAATCATATCCACGTTGCTTTCATTTTGCCAGTGTTTTTGTCGAAAATCCCTTGCAAACGTTACTTCAAACACTCCACCTTTAAACATACATGACTAATTCTTTCTTTCCCTCTTTCTATAACTCTTCCCTCTCTCGGTAAAGCTCTTCTCTCCCTCTCGTCTTCTCTCTCCTCTTCTCTCTCCCCGCTGACGAAGCATAGCCGTCGTTCCCATGGCGAACCCGCCGTAGACGCACACGTCGCTTATAAAACCCACATGTTGCTGGTGTCGCCGCCGCCGGGCCTGTTTTCCCCCAAAAAAATACACTGAAGAGGCTCGTCCCACAAATCCTGCTCACTTTTCACTTCACGAGCCAAACTGCAGGAGGGGGCGTGGTTCGGTGCGGGCGGGGTCGCTTCTGATGCTGCCGACCCGGGTTTGAAGCGCAATCAAGGCTTTGCTCTATCCGTGTCGTCAGCGCTGCGGCGGGCGATGGTCGGGTTCCCGTCGTCCCCCCCCAAAACGCGCAGACATGTTGATCCAATAGCGGCGGGCTTCGAGGTGGGGGCCCCGCGCAGCCGCAACAGTCGCCGAATCGCCGCCCGTCGGCTCGTCTCGGCTTTATTTATCGATCTCGACTCTTCACAGTCGTCCGAGGTCACCGAGGTCAGCACTTCGTTTGAGGGTTTTCGCGGATCGCCCCAAATGTAGAGAACGACATGATAAGATCCAATGACTAAGTAAATCAGTAAACTTTCTGTGTTATTTCCTCTTTTCTTTTCTTCTTTGCAGCTAGAGACATTGTTGAACAGAATGGAGAATGTGTGAATAGGAATTTGTTTTTTACGACATATCCACAAACACATTTCGTTGCGCTCGTACCGTGACAGTAAACATGAATTGGATCTTCTTTCATGGTTTGCGCTGTAACCCTCTCTTACCTAAAATACAAACAAAACTAAATAAATTCACGGGTTCGGCGTCTGCTGCCCTCTGGTGGCCACAGCTGGTAATGGAACGTGTTTGAATGGATGATTAGCAGCACAGCTAGTAGCAACATGTCTGGCCATTTTGAATTAGACACTTTTTTTTGCTAATGCACAAAAGAGTATTATATAAGAATTTAAAGATAATAGACTACGAAGGAGAGAGTAAAATAGCAATATTCGGGGTACGTTTTGAAATGGCATTTTATATTTTTAATTGACAAATTGGAGGCAATCACAGGCTCTAACTTTATTTTTATGATGTATTTATTGTGATTTTTAATGTATGTTCTGAAACTACAAATACATTCTATGGGTAATAAGTTACTTGAATCTATGAGCTTTAAAGGCACTGGAGAAATGTGGAAAAAAATAGAACTATATATAGTTTGTTTAAAACTGTTTGCAGTGGATCAAACCTGACACATTCTTATTCCAATTATTCACTGAAAAGCTTCACAACTTTCTCAAACCACAGCTGAGTTTGTGTCAATCCACTGCTAACAACAGCTAGCATGCTAACAGCGCTCTTTCATAGTTTGCGGCCTAAAAATGCTTTATAATTTGATGTCAAGTGTAATTTTCACTACTTTTACAATATACCTATACTACTATATTACATGGGAAAAAAGAAGGTACAATCCCTTTAATAATCACTAACTTCACATATTGTCACATAGCCCTGTGCCTTTTTGGGGACCAGTTTGTCTTGCCAGTCTAACTCTTCCCCAACCTTTTAAGAAATGTCAAGTGGCTATTGTAAATGAGGGATGGTCCGGTCTCTGCTCTGTGGGGCATAGTGGGCTTTTGCAGAATACCAGAGGTCCCCGAGAGTGCAACCCCCCACGATACAGGCGTTTTGCACACTTCTGCTCGGATTTATCGCGAAAAGCGTCAGCCATCTTTGGGAAATTGTACACCTTGTTCCAATCCAAACGGTCACTTGTCAAGGTGCAAGTGTGTCAAGGAGGAAAGCTAAAAGGAAGAGTCGTACGCTAGATCTGGAGGAAAAAAATCTAAAAGTTCAGAGGAATTAGGGCATCCATTAAGGCTTCGCAAGTAGGACAAAAACATGTTGGAGTGCGACGGGAGAGGAGCATCCCGTCTTTACTAATTGATTCCCTTGATTCCTTCATCCTTTACCCCTTTGCCCAAATCAACTTCTGGAGTTGGATCCTGACACTCGAGCAAAAGAAGCAAATCAAAGTAGAGAGGACGAACGTGAAGGCTTTACCATTCTCGGGTCATTCTCTTCAACCCACTGCAAAAATAATAGCTCAAATAAATTGGATTGAGAACATTTATCTGGATTTCGACAGATTCAACAAGATAATATTAAGAAAAAAACTAAATGTAGCTAACGACAATACTTTGGTCACTTTGTTCACTTTCCAGCAATTTAACTTAACGCAATTTGCTGAATAAACCTCCAATCTTTTTGCCTGGGATCCGGAATACACACTTTTTAAATTCTTTACGTCACGCCCGGAGTCAAACCCAAACAGAACCGTGCAATCAGATGTGTTCATTGCGCACGTGAAACAGTGAAGTTTATACAACAAAATGAAAACTTCTCTTACCTCAGATCAACAGTTTTGTGCGTCACTTTTTGATTCTGTTTTGATACGGACGGATCATGCGTGTCCCTGATTGGCTAATCCATCCGTCAATCACACCCACCTGAACTCGCAAAGATCAAAACTTGTCTTACACATATAATCTAATGTTAAGAGTGATTTGATTCCTAGTCTACAGCCAAGGCAGGGATGACATTGAGTGTAAAACCAGTCCTCTGTGCAAATTCAAAGAGTTTTTTTAATGTATTATCCTAGTCCTTAACGGCCATCTAAATAAATATGCAGAGCAAATACTCAAATTAACTAATCAAACATTGGACTCAAAAAGGGCTGTGATGGTGTGCATTTCACTTATCTTCAAAGTCTACTCACCTGCAAATATTGAACTACATCCACAGGCCCTCCGCATATTTGCTTAAGTCTAATTGAATGAAACGGCAGACAATGACAGATACCGTCTTAAGTATTCGCCGTGGGGAAAAAAAAAAGCTCTCTTAGCTTACTCAAACAACTCATTTCCATTCCTTCACTTCGACGTTTTTAGCGTCCATATTACGCTTTACATGTTGAAGGTTTATTTTCTGACAGCCAATCACACGTCCACTCCGTGAAGCCGTCGTGCGGAATCGTCAGTCCCACTGTGATGCTCCGTGCCCATTTTCCCCCCTCACACGCCCTTATTTCCAGCAAGGAAAATCTGACCCATGTGAGGATTTCCAAAGCAGACAGGCTAATCTGACATGCACTAAGATGACACCACCACCTCTCCGCCTCGCCCTCGCCTACACGGGCCCCCGCCGCCGCATTCGCCCCGTACCGTCTGAGGCCCGGGTGCCGAGCTAGCACAAACGAGACACACTTTGAAAAATAAGCTGTTCATTTGGGGACTGAGTGGATTCAGATGGTTGGCCGGTGCACAAAGGCGCAGGGAGGGCGGGGGAAAGGGGGGGCGGTTGGGTCAGAGTATTATTTCGGTGCATACAGGGCGCTGATGTCCCGACTCCCGATGGCAACTTTCAATCGAAGGACCTGGGCCGGTGTCCGTGCTTCGTCACTTCGCCGCGGTCGCGTATCAGGTTTGGCGGTTGAAGCTAACTCGATGCAACGGTTTTGAAGTTTTATTCGTGACATACGGCTAGAAACGCTTGGAAGAGAGGGATTGGGTCAGGCCTTCCAATGACGATCGCCATAACTCATCGGACAAACCACAGATGGAAAAAAAAGTGTACGGTGTGCGTCTGGCCCGATGACACATCGGCAGTTTTAAGCAGCGGGATTGAGACTATCGATATTCTGACAACGATCTCCCGCGTAACGCCGTCTACAGTGGGAAAGAGGTTAGATCCCGACTCAAACCGGTCTTGTGTCCATGAACGAGGCTTGACTTCATCCTCCCGTGTAAATCTGGCGCGTGTGTGAGTTGTCGAGAGGCTGTTGGCACGGATTGGCAGCCTTATTTCCATCTGTCAGTCCCAGGCAGCTGTGGGTACACCATTACCAAGTGCGTCAAGTGATGCAACACAGTATTATGAGGGGAATTTAGTTATTTTGATATACTGGCCAATGTTTCTTTGCACTATTCCCTTTTATTTCTTAAACTGTTTTGTAATTTCTTTGTGATTTCTGCAATTTCTGTAATTTCTTTGTGATTTCTGTAATTTCTTTGTGATTTTAATGCAGTTTTCCTGTTGTGTGAAGCACTTTGAATTGCATTGTGTATGAAACGTGCTCTACAAATAAACTTGCCTTGCCTTTAGATTTTTTTTTTTTTTTTTAATTTTGCATCGTATTTTGGTACCATTTTCTAATAACTACAACCTAATTAGCCTGAATAAGTCACTATCAAAATATGTTTTTGCATAAATGAGTACATTACTTTTTCTGCTCCAGAAAGTGTATTGTAAAAGCAGAACTTTGTGACAAAACTCAGATCGCTAGACGCTTTATTCATCTAGTTAGAAAACATTTTATCTACTACAAACATCTATCCACTATATGACGGTTTGCGGTGCGAGCTGATGCAGGCTGTGCAAGGGTAATCCACCCTGCTTCACCTCTCAGTCTGAAAAAGCTGTGCTAGTTTGAAGATTAACAATATTCCAAATAGTTGAGAGAGAACAATATTTCGATATGTACTTCCTCCTTTCATGGTTTGAAAAGTAGGTACCCCAACTGTAATGTAGGGTTAGAGTTAGGTTAAAATAGTTACTAAGCCACAATCAGACAAGGTACTTTGTTGTTTTAACTCTGAAGCTTCCCCATTGTGGGACAAATAAAGGTTCTCTTATCTCAATACAATCTATCTTGCAAACTGTCGCAAACTAGTGATGAAAACAAGCAAAACGTACATCAAAACTATGCAAATAATACTCGTCTCCGCAAATTACTGGTCAGCCGCCATAAAGTGTGAGAATAAGCTACAACTTACAACACATCCTGTTCATTTCACCACCGCGTCAGTCACAATTTGTACATCATTTGCAAAGTTTCTCATTTGGTGCAAGCTGCAGATAACCTATATACTGTGATTATCTCGACCACAAATCTCCCATCGGGTTTTCGCGTACGAAGGGACAGCGTTCGGCGCAGGCAGGAAGGGGTTAACGCGAGTGACTGCGGCGGCGGGGTTTTGCTGGGAGCCTCACAGGCAGCCCAGACCACATCAGAACCTGTACGCTGCACACACTGACACACCTGCAACAGCCAGACGCCATTATATAACAGACAGCGCCGTTTTACCTCCAAAAACCCTGAGGCGACTGCGTGGCCCGACCGTGCTGACTACACTCTATTCACTGTCATTTTGTGAGAACACCGAACTTCAATAGAACACCCCTGAATTATGCATCTCTCAGGCCTTTTCAACACTGTCGCTTGGTTATTCCGTGTTTTCTAACTTCGAATTATGTGTATGGGAAATAGTTCGTACAATAGCTGTTACAATAGGGCTAAAAACAATAGCTGTTTGCAATTATCAGAATGGGTCGGATGAAGGACTATGGGCTTTAAAGAAATTCTGAGGAGCATTTATGGAAGGTATTTTAATTGACCGCAGTAGCTCTCATATTACAATAGAAGTAGACGCGTGTGCAATAAGGCATTGTTTCTCAAGCAAGGGCGCGAGTACCAGGGTGTACTTGGAATGCTTTCAGACTTCAAAAGGTGAAGTTGAATTTTGTCGTAAATAATCCAACAATCGTTGCTATGCAGATATGTTTAAAGATCCCATATGATGCTATTTTTCCGTTTCGTAGTCTTGAAGGAGGGGGGCGTGTTACAGGTACAGAGTGCTTCCTGGAGGAGGGGCTGAAACATTGAAGCGTGCTGCGACACTCACCAGGCTGACTCATCCTGGTGAGTAGGCCCCGTCAGTCTGCTCATCCGAGGAGAAGGAGAGAGACTGTTCTCGAGCTAAAGACTGCAGGAATCAATCAAAAAACACTTAGAGCACATATACGATGCCTCAATAGCACTGTAAGAAGGTTAAAATCTCTGAAAAGTTGATTTTGCATGATATGGGCCCTTTAATGCCATACTGTTGGTCATTCAGTTGGTCATTGATTTAGCCAAGAATAGAGAAATACAGAAATGAGAAAACACAATTTTGTCGAGGTTTGAATCAGCGCAGAGCTGTCGTTTTCGCACACTTTTCTTTTTGACGTGTCCCTGAAGTGATCGTGGGAGTGGAGGGGGGGATTTCCTGCCTGTACTGCAGACTTGTCGAGGTGTGAACTTGTCTTCTCTAAGGCCACACATATAACAACCAGCACTTCACAACCCTGATATAAGCGCTGCGAGACAATTTGTGAAAAACATTCAAATGATCTCCTAAATATGTCCTAACTGAAATGGTTTTCCAACGGTGAGAAACCATTACACCCAAGAGCAGCCCCAAGCTTTTATATTTGATTTTAAGATGTATGATTACAAATTGTAGAAATTATTTTAATTTATTGTTAATTACAATATTGATCTAAAGCTGCTTGGTAATGAATATAGAAAATAATCCCTTGACTTCATGTTCTAAACTGCAGAAATGATCGTAACGTTTAGTGACCGGATTTTCATCTTTGTAAAAGCTTGTGAATTGTCAATTTTTACACATGTCCCCTTCACTATAAATACATATTGCACATGTTTGAGTTAATTGAACATTACAGTCCACTTTGTTTTTATTCCTATGCATTCAACCTATACGATTACCTAATTCAAACACTACCTTATAATACACGTCATGCACATTCTTTACACTTCTGCCTCTCTTTCTTTCTCTTTCCCCCTCTGTCTCTCTCCCGTTCTCCCTGTCTGCATATGCAAACTCCTGCCCACAATAGTGAGTAGCGCGTACATGATTAAATGGCACACGGGGAGCAGGCGGAATAGCTGTGGTCGCGGCTTGGACCGGGGCCGGGATGGAGGCAGGGGGACAGGCTGCTGCTTTTAATCACATAGGGAGATAATGGCTGCCATACGCCACCGGCTCTGACTTTGTTTTTCCCACAGTTCGGTCTGCCAGGACACAGCCTCTCCATCAGACACGCAGCAACGTCCAACACCAACCTGTCTGCTGCCATCAGAGCACAGCCCGGCAACGGAGAGCAGAGCTGAAGCCGCGCTCGAGTTTACGAGGACTATTATGCATTTTGTGTGCGTTTATATAGGCTTTGTACGTGCGCCGCGGCCTTGCTATTTCCTCTAAAGCTGCACTGTGTAACTTTTCTGACCTGCATCGTTGAGATATCTGGGATGCTCAGCGGTGACAATGAATACTACATTGTATTTGTTCATCTACAGAAGTTTGTACTGGCCATTATACTAAACACACTTCCTACTGACCCATTGCCTGCTCGTCATCATGGAGTTAGAGTGTTAAAGCCATGCTGTGGAACATTCTAGGCAAAGCAATAGCATCCGCATTGATACAAGCACATGGTGGATGGATGATAAGTTTGTCATCTTATGTTAGCGAGCAGGACCACATCCCTTTCACGCCCCTTCCTGCGGCTACACTATTTAAGCATCCGGGTCACACACATCAGCGTTCGTGACTTCGTGCCCCTCATCGCCAGAAGCCCCAAAACGGGATCCATATCCGTACATTTGTGTTGTTCGTGTTTCTCGTACGCCAATAAACACTTGTAGCATCGTAGCTGGGGTCGTGGTCCTTGCTAGTCAATAGTCCTTAACACCTAGGGCATGGTTTCCAAACATTTTCCCCCTTGTGCTACTTTTACTTAACAAAAACTGGCAGAGAAGGTGAGTTAGTTAGTTCTTAGTGCATAAAGTTAGACATCTACAGTATATTTACAAGAAAAAATGGCATGTAATGAAACAAATTTTACTAATGAGTAATATGAAGAATTGTGACATTTGAACTGAACATTTTCAGAAGCTAAGAAGAAGACAATCTCACAAACAGCATTAATAAAACAAGAACGAATCCAAATACAACTGCAGGCAACAACGACCAAAACCTGCTTCAGCCTTTACACCACAGCATGCCCATTCCTTCACCACACCCTTCCTTGATCCCCTTGTTAGATCTGATTGGACAGTGGTTTTAATTTAATTTTGGACCCTTCACTCTTACGACCGGCAGAAAATCCATTAGACAACACCACAGCAACGATGTTACGCTCTTTTAATTAGACAATGCCGCGCTGAATCCAATCACATAACTTCACGCCGACTGTGAACTTTTCGCTGTTTTCAATTATAGAAAACAAACTGTCTCGCAACACTTCTTCTTCTTCTTCTTTGTCGTCGTCGTCTTCTTCCACACCCCCGTTTGAGTTTTGCTGTGTGCTAGCGGAATGCTGATTATCACCCTTTAAATTTCCTGTGTCTTTATCTCCTCCTGTCTTCACACACGCCCCACTCTCTCACCTCCACCTTGTTAGGCCAAAGAGCGAACGCGCTGTTATTCACACCGCTCGTTACGCAACAGCCAGTATCCTGCCGAGCCACGCCAAAAATGATAACGTCCCCGGGCGCTTGTTTTGCATGCGAGTTGCCACGTGCATTCAGGGGCGTATTAGAAGCGGTTATACTTTAGATACTTATATGTAAATGTTTCTTGTGTCTTTACTGTATGGGGATGCTATCGCTTTGCCTGGAATGTTCCGCAGTATGGCATTATTGAACTTGCCTGTCGTTGTGCAGAAGCATATGGCGTCACAAGGCTGCGTTACTGGTGAGGTCTGTGGAGAGGTGAGCCCGGTCATGGGAAGAATGTGGGATTTGTAAAGGTTTAGATCAGGGGTGTCCACACTTTTCTCACTGAGGGCCGCATTTTGAAACTTATACGCAACAGAGGGCCACAGAAAACCAGACAAAGTGACATTTTTGACATTGTTTCGATGTCTTCTCACCTTTAATAAGACTTGGAACATTAATATTAGATTGGTACAACATAAAAATGCTTGCATTTTTACAATTTTACAGTCAAAAGTACTACGCTTTGTTGTTTGTACCAAATTTGCAGGAAGCCAGAGGGCCAACAAAAATAAGTCTGAGGGCCGCATTTGGCCCCCGGGCCGCAGTTTGGACATGCCTGGTTTAGACCATTAGAAGATGTTGTATTTGTATTGTTTTCATTCCAAGACAATTTTTATGATAATGTTTTGCCTTTATTTTGTCACGGTTTTAATTAAAATATTTTAAATTGTTCAATGTATTGTTTTATCACATTTTATCACATTGCCCAAGCAAAATGCAATAGAAATTAACCTGGTTCAGTTTACATTTAAGGCAAAACCCTGCAGGGGAATAGGAACAATCTTAAATTTGAATACACCTGTAATTTACTCAAATAAATGTAAGAAAAACATGTATTACAAGTTCATAAAGAAGTTGCACAATCGGGACATATACATCTTTAAAATGGACAGAGCAAAAAAAATAACGTAAACATATGTTTGATGTCTTATTTAGTTTTTGAGTGAACTAGATCTGACCAAAAAAAAGGAGATATCACCAAATCCTTCTGCACATTCCTTCAAAATGCAAGATAAGAAAGATTGTTTTGTGTAGGTGCTACTTTAAGGGCTGATCTTTATGTCTCTATGTGAGAACATTTATTGTACTGTATTTATTCAAGGATCGCCCCTTGACATGATCCATCTCTTTTTCAGCTGTTTTCAGACTGATTTGAATGAAATAATAAAACCGTTTTTAGGAGCATAATTAATTTTGACAATTTAGTTGTTTCCGTGAAAGCCTGAAGAGCAAACTGACAAAGCTTTTCCTGCAGTGTTTCCCTCAAAGGGGCAGTACATTATTTTCATTTGCCCGTTTGTCTTCTTCTTATGTAACAAGGTTTAATCAGTTTTGGGCCAGCACAGATATACTGTATATCTATTCAGGTGAAAGTGAGACCACAGCGCTTTCTCTGCATCTATTTATAGAGCATTTTATTCTCTGAGAAGCAGGAAGTGGCCGTTCGCATGCCAATGTTTTGTCTCGAGAGCTGGACCTGCTGTGTGACTGGGTTAAAGGAAACAAGCTGGTTCTTCATATTAAATGATCAATGATAATAGGCTCAAAACAAGAGTTGTCACGAGGATCTGAATTCAAATTAAATATTGCTGTGTTTACGGAGAGTATACAACAAGCAGTCAAAGCTAAACTGTTGGGTCTGGTCAGTGATAGTTGTCTGTTTTTGACCGATCACATAAACTTGTTTGCTAAATGGGTCGTATCATTGCTTTAACCAAAACATGTTGTCATTATGTCAAACATGACACTTTATAAATAATCACAAAGTCTTTAACATGATGTCACTTGTCATATTGTTCTGAAGTGTGGCGTTCTCATCTCAAAAGGATCAAAATAAAGCAACAACGACTTGCTCTTGGTTGGTCGATTAGAACAAGCAGAGAACTGATGTATTCCACTCTGTCGTGGCTTAGTTTAGATCAGGGGTGGGCAAACTACGGCCTGCGGGCCACATGTGGCCCGTTTGTCTTTATAATCTGGGGGAAAAAAACATTCATTTATTTCTTTTTCCCCTTAGGACTGCACTTGTATCCTTAAATATTATATTCAATAGCCTATATTTGACAGAAAAGTTATATTTTATGTGATATATAATTTTTTGTATTTATTTTTTTCACACCAATGATTGCGGCTCGGCCCTCCGCTACTTGCCTGGATTCGAATATGGCCCTCGGAGGAAAATAACTGCCCACCCCTGGTTTAGATAAAAGAATACAAGTTTTTTATCAAAAGAACTGTTTTGTACAGAGCAATTATTATTTGGACCATATTATTTTGCATCCCTATTCAAATTTGTCAACTCAAAAATAAGCATTCATTTAAAACCTAAAATGCCATGTGTTAGATTTATAAAACTTGCTATAATGTTGTTGTTTTTTTTTATTTAAATGTGCACTGTACACTATTATTAAAGAAGTGGGAAATTGTTACTGCAAATAAATATTATGCTTTGGAATGATTGACAACTGTATTTGGAATGAAGCCCGTTTTTAATTGCATGACCCAAGAAGACTGGCTGATTGTACTGCTTTAGCTAATGGAGTCGAGAAAGAAGTCTAAAGAATAAAGAAGTCTTAAGTCTAAAGAAAGTCTAAGACGTATAACTACAGTAACACGCCATAAAACACCAAAGAAGAAAAGTTGCTATTCTCTGACGTCACAAAGAAGAAAATCTACACCAAAATCCAGCAAATGATCCCACAGTGTGTTCATCACGAAGTCTGCAGTTTGAGCTCTATAGAAGAAAATGAAACACGCGGCCAGTTACGTTGTAGCTGCTTTCCAATTTCAACTCAATCCAAATAAATCCTATTTGTTGGCAAAAAAACAACCCAACATCTCTTACTTCTCCAGCCTTTTACCTCCAAAGCGCCGCATCTGTGTGAAATCACAGCACACGTGCACCTGGTCGAAGGCGAGTGCCATTGTTTAGTATCGCCGCTCCTGTTTTCATACTGAGAACCACATCGCAGGGAGAACCTCGCCAACTACAGAAGGAGTCGCAGGTCCTTCATGCTTTCAAATTTGCAGGGAAACATTCCAAAAGGTGTATTAAGTGTGGCAGGCTTGTTTTTTGTGTGTGTATTTGAAATGGTTAAAGTACATCTGTATCTGGGAGGAGGTTCAAACACTTCTTATGGCTCGGCTAAACAGCAGTTCAGATTCGGTAATGTTCAAGTCTCGCCCGGGAATGGAAAAACCAAGAGCCCCTCTCATCCAAAACTGATTTATTTTCAGCCATTTATTAAAAGTGTCTGACTCAAGGCTTTGACGCGGGATGAATCGGCAAGGTTTTGGCCCGCGCCGCGTTTGTACGGACGAAATTAGAGTGAAAAGAGTGATTTAGGGAGTGCGCGCAGTGGGAGGCGTTTAAGTGTGTGCGGTAGCTATCGGATTTGAAAACATTTCAAGTTCGTAAATGGAGCGGTTCTCACAATGTGCCACTACTGTGTGGCTTAGAAGTTGAATTTAGCAGAGTGCTTGATATTGTGATTGGCTCTGGTTTAGTTCAGGCTTCAGTTTTGTTCTTGTTTGTATCCAAAATGTAGTTTATGGAATTTTTCCCCAACTTTCCCGACTTGGAAAATGCCCTGGAACGCCACTCGAACTCGTAAATTCTACTTGTGAAGGGGGCGCTGGTCGAGGGATCTCCCACTTCACATCAACTGAGACTCAGGGTTGGCAAAAGTACTGACAATGTGATACTTATAAACACTAAAACTCGTATAAAAATAGATTTTCCTTTCAACGACTATTACCGTATTTTCCAGACTATAAGTCACACTTTTTTCATAGTTTTGGCCGTGGTACGACTTATACTTATATTTATACTTATATACTTAAACTCCGGAGCGACTTGTGATATTATTTGTTATTTTCACACTATTTTCTTCTCTATTATGCATTTTTTGGCTGGTGCGACTTGTAGTCCGGAAAATACGGTAATGCTAAAAAAAAATCCCATGAATAGGATATTTGTAAAAGTTACCTTCCCTGACCAGTTTAGCTACAGATTTAATGTCTAAAATACATGAATTCATTAATTAATAAAAATGGCTATACTGTGAAATAAAATACATAAAGTGCGTATTGAAAGGTATGTTTTTTTATGTATTTATTGACAAAACATTTCTTTCTTTCTGTACATTTTACTTTAAAAAGAAAAAAAAAATTGTAGCTTTTGTTTGAGATTATGTGCAGATATGTAACACTTTGTTGTTTAACGCATTGTGGACGATGGACAGTTAGGTTTATTTGTGATTTAGTCCTGGTTTAGACTCTTTGCTATGTCTTCCAGGTTTGGCTCTGCCCTTTTGGTTTTGACCCGTTAGTATCTCCTTTAAACCTTGCACGACACATTTTCTCTGGCATTTCTAAATCCAAATATGTTCCGAGATGGTGCTCGACATTAAAAACAAACTTCGAGAACCTCTCCGCTCGGCAATTATTTAACCACTTACAGTATTTATTCCTCAAAGCCGCTCAAATAGAGTAATGTACACAGCTTTACAGACTTGCAGGTTGACTCTCTCCCCTGGCTCCGGGCCCTCGCTCCAGACTAGCCCTATCCTTCCCTGGCACCGCGATCCTTTGTGCGAGCTGCCAGGACGGCTCTGGCAAAACCCCGAAAAGCTGATGCATCTTTTACAGTTTACAGGAATGTGTCAGCGGTAATCTCTTGGCGGCCATGTTGGGAAAGTCAAAGCGACGTAATGAAACACTGTGAGGCTCCGTGGCAGTGCACACAAACTCAAATTGTGTCTATTTAAAGCAGCTGTTTTCGGGATCTCTCGACTCCCATCGCGCCACAGAATGCACCGACTTCTCTGAGTGTTGATTTATTAGAACCCTAGCATAGCCTGGCGCTCAATGGGACCAAGATAAGGTTTCACACGAGACATTTTATGCTGAATAAGCTTTGAAACACAAATTTTGTGTTTCAAAGCTAATGCTAATTTGAATTTAAATGTAAACAATAAATAACAATTACAATTTCAAGCAAAAACTACTTAATTTTCCGTGTGTGGCGTTATTTTTCATACTTATCATGCTTTAAAATTAGCTTTAGCATTAGCATCGACACAAAACATCCTACTCTTCCACATCTTTGTATGAAAAGCACACACAATTAGCTTTAGCATTAGCATCGAGACAAAACAACCTACTCTTCCTAATCGTTGTATGAAAAGCACACACAATTAGCTTTAGCATTAGCATCGAGACAAAACAACCTACTCTTCCTAATCGTTGTATGAAAAGCACACACAATTAGCTTTAGCATTAGCATCGAGACAAAACATCCTACTCTTCCACATCTTTGTATGAAAAGCACACGCAATTAGCTTTAGCATTAGCATCGAGACAAAACAACCTACTCTTCCTAATCGTTGTATGAAAAGCACACACAATTAGCTTTAGCATTAGCATCGAGACAAAATATCCTACTCTTCCTAATCTTTGTATGAAAAGCACACAAACATAAACAATAAATAACTCACCAATAAAAATGTCAAGCAAAAACGACCTCATTTTCCGTGTGTGGCGTTATTTTTCATACTTATCATGCTTTAAAATTAGCTTTAGCATTAGCATCGACACAAAACATCCTACTCTTCCACATCTTTGTATGAAAAGCACACACAATTAGCTTTAGCATTAGCATCGAGACAAAACATCCTACTCTTCCACATCTTTGTATGAAAAGCACACGCAATTAGCTTTAGCATTAGCATCGAGACAAAACAACCTACTCTTCCTAATCGTTGTATGAAAAGCACACACAATTAGCTTTAGCATTAGCATCGAGACAAAATATCCTACTCTTCCTAATCTTTGTATGAAAAGCACACACAATTAGCTTTAGCATTAGCATCGAGACAAAACATCCTACTCTTCCACATCTTTGTATGAAAAGCACACGCAATTAGCTTTAGCATTAGCATCGAGACAAAACAACCTACTCTTCCTAATCGTTGTATGAAAAGCACACACAATTAGCTTTAGCATTAGCATCGAGACAAAATATCCTACTCTTCCTAATCTTTGTATGAAAAGCACACAAACATAAACAATAAATAACTCACCAATAAAAATGTCAAGCAAAAACGACCTCATTTTCAGTGTGTGGTGTTATCTTTTATACTTATCATGCGTCAAAATTAGCTTTAGCATTAGTATCGACACAAAACATCCTACTCTTCCTTATCTTTGCATGAAAAGCACCTAATAAATGAAGTTTTTCTGATTGATTGACCTTTATAAACACACGTTTTCGCCTCATTTGCAAAGTCTTTAAAAGGTTGTCAGTGATGTACACCTGTAATTCACAACTCGTGATCGCTATTTATTATAAGTATTCATTTTTGCGCAACTCAAGAGCTAGCCGGAAGCCAAATGAAACCAGGAAGTACTCAATTATGTACATGCGACTTCCCTAGATTCCATCAACTATAAAAATAATAAAATTGTAAAATAATAATAATAGCCATTCACCTAATCCAAGCGTGGGAGCAGAGACTAATAAAAACATACATGCTACATAAAAAACATATGCTACATTATCCATAATTGATTGCTTAACGATATCCATAGGTTTCAGAGCAATAGCCAATAACACATTATATTTTTTGAAAGTCCTCCAAGTCTCACTTATGAACAGGAAGTAGAAATCCGTGAGTAAAAAGTCAACCGCCTCTTGCCTGGCGCGTCCCCCGATCAGAGGGGGCCAAAACGGACTGTAATCGCCCGATATGAGCAGTCCATAGAGGTTGATCGGTTTCAATTAGGCCAGTTTGAAGCTGGCGTTTCCCTCCATCTGATTATCTGTAGCTCGCCCAGAGTCTCTCACCGCCGCTGCCAGAAAGCATCGCAGCACAGAAGCAGAAAATACGAGCTGAACGCTGACCATTTGGCAAATATCAGACCATGAAGTGTTTGAATTTGGGCAATTTGGTTTGAACCGCTCTACCAAAACTGACTGTGGACTGTGGACTGACTCTGGAATGATTAAAACGCACACTGCGAGATTCATTTTGGGCTTTTTACGTGCTAAATTAGTCCATGTGTTCAATGTTGTAGCTTTAATTACAATTCGTCTGGCTATGTAGGTGTTGGTTTTTCAGAGATTTCTCAAACTTAAAGGGTCTGTATATCTTTTAGAACAATAAAACCCATTGACTTATAAATCATTTAAGCAGTTAATTGTGCTTGTTCATTTTAAAAGGCATTTTGTTAGAATTGAACCATAAGCCACTGCAGGGACGGACATTTTTTATACAATCAGAGACATGGCTGGATCCACAAAATACATTTAGCTCTGTCATGGCTCAAGGGGACTAAGTGGGCCGTCCGTGGTTCATTATCAGATACAGGGCCTTTAATCAACTTACAATGAAAAAATGATTAGCATTGAATCTTGTTGGAAGTCACGATAGCCTTTCAAACACATTTCACTTAGATTTCTGAATTCAAATAGGGTGCCGTATTTTCCAGAGTATACGTCGCACCAGCCAAAAAAATCATAATTGAGAAGAAACAAACTGGAGTATAATATGCTAACGCTAACACCTTCAGCTACATGAGGCACAGACAGAACTGTGGTAAGTGTCTGGTATGTTAACGTAACATATTAACAGTTATTCAGATAACTATAGCATAAAGAACATGCTAACAAGTTTACCAACGCATCAGTTTTACCCCAAATCACTAAATCCATTGAATTCTTCTTCCTCTGTGCCACTTCTAAACAACTCCACAAACTCCAGAGGAAGAGGAAGTGCAGATTCTTCTTCTGCGTCGCTTAGAGCCTAGAGCGCCCTCTTGTGGTTGTCTGTGTGAAAATAACAAATAATATCACATATAAGTCGCTCCCCGGCCAAAACTATGAAAAAAGGTGCGACGTGAAAATACGGTATTTATTTCTAATTTTGTTCCTTGCATTTGACCCATATGCTCTTCTCTTCCGTCTCTCAGCACCTTAAGAACAGATGTCCTAACATATATACACTCTACTATACCCTAAAGCTTCTTAATCCTACATTTGCGACTGTACTCGACCGTTGCCCGACCATCAGAAGAGCAACACCGCTTTGAAGTGAGCTCCATCTCCAAACCTCATCAATCTCTTGGCTCTGATTGGTGTGGACTGCGATCGGTCAGCCCGTCCCTTACATTGGGGTCACGCCGGGGGTCGCTCTTGCCTTTAGTTTCCGGGCCGCGGGGTTCTGCCGGAGCTCGGGGTCAATCGATCAGTTTGATTCAAGTCTTGGCCCAATCACGGATCAGAGGTGGCCCGTGTCACCGCAAAAGGTTGGGGCTGAAATTCATCTCGGGGTTTGTGTTTCATGTCCAGGTTTCATCAAATGAGTCCAACCCCTTCACTTGGTCCCAACACAGGTGCTGATTTGGCCTTGAATTTGCAGTGAATAGCACAGTATTTGAAGTCAACATTGTCCGAACTCTCTGGAAACTCTAACTATTTGACTAATTGAGAAATTCTGAGCAATTCTGATAAATATAAAAATGATTGCAGTGGTTTTGGGGTTTGAACGGTCAACCAAACCAAATATTGACAGTAAAATCCTTTGCTTAAACCGGCACATACAACAAAAACATGATGGATTTTGGACAAGATTCTTCACTCATTTGCACAGTTTGGTTGCCTGACCAGCCAGTCCCTCCTACATTCTGTTCAAATGCAGAAGGGTCTGGAATGGAGGGTCAAAAAAACTCCAGAAAGCATGAACCGGTCCAACCACCGCCGCTAATTTGTGTCACGTGTCTCTCAAATGCGGAAGACGTCTCTCAAATATTTTCAGAACAAAACATATAACTTCATTTACCTCAGATTTAGAGTTTAGTGCGTCGCTTGTTGACTCGCCAGAAGTCGGCAACGTTTCTCAGTCTGTTATTTAATTTTTTTCCTTGTAATCCTCCATGTTTGTTTAGACACGAACGGACAATGCGTTTGTCTGATTGGTTAATCCGCCTGTCAATCACTCCCTTTGGAAATTGGAGCAACTGGGTTGGATTCCAGACCAAAACATCTTTGTAAATTATTTTCAAAGCGTGTTGGCTGGTCAGGGAAAACAGATTGGCACCTTCACTACTGTCAGTTCAGGGAAGTACATACAATTTGCATGTTATATCCATTCAAAATAAAACTAGATGGTCACTATACAAGCTTTCACAGTGAATTTAGCCAATTAACTGCTGTAAAACATTTTAAATTGTGTTCACTTTGTAGAGACAACACACAAAAGCTACACGGACAACGTTATAAAACTAAAATTAACCGCGAATACCTCTTTCATATCCATTAATGGTAATCATCCATCCATCCATTTTCTACCGCTTGTTCCCTTTCGGGGTCGCGGGTGACTGGAGCCTATCCCAGTGACTTCGGGCCTTAGGCGGGGTACATCCTGGACAGTGGCCAACTTGTCGCAGGGCCAACACAGAGACATAGACATTACAGACAGTTCACTCTCACATTCATTCACTAGGGCCAATTTAGAGTCACCAATTTTGCCTAACACATGCATATCTTTGGACGGTGGGAGGAAGCCGGAGAACCCGGAGAGAACCAACGGTAACACGGGGAGAACATGCAGACCAGATCATGCTTGTGTAAATTCATCTTAGTTTGCTGTAAACAAGTGGAGAAGAAGATAGAAAAGTTGTGTTGCTGCGGGAGAAACAGAGGCAAGAGATATTGCACTGTACGTTCCAAAGCCGTTCAAATACCTATGAATCTGAGCTCATGTTTACACCCTTTATGACACCTGAAACAAGTCAGATTACTTCACCTGTGTCCAAGCATCGCATCAAAGACCCTAAGACCCTACTCCAGCTCCGCCGTCTCCCCATCAGCCCGGCGAGAGCTGCTGGGAATCAAGCCCGCGGCCTAAATGATAGCTCCGGCTGTCATCGGGGGCATGCGGAGAGGACCCCGGGAAAGAAAAAATACAAAAATCTCCTTGAAGATCCAGGGTAAGAAAGGCGAGAAGTATTGATCTGTCTGTCCACGGATATGATACTTAAGCCTGGTTACTGAGAGCGCCAGAGCCCCCCGATCCATATCTCAAAGACTTTAATCCTGGCCTCTCTTACAGCTGGATTGGCCTTCACCTTAACCTCCCGACAACTGCTCCAACACATCAGCCATGGAAAATGTATTCTTCTCACAACCTCCTTCCCTCCTCCTCCTCCTCCTCCTCCTCCTCCTCCTCCTCCTCCTCCTCCTCCTCCTCCTCCTCCTCCTCCTCCTCTCTCGGCCGATACAGTTATTAGCTGGGCTGCCCGAGGTTCCCATCCGAATTAGGAGAAAGGAGAATTAATACCTGATCCTGGTTTTCATCATTTTCTTCAAAAAAGAAAGAAAAGAAGTTCTTATCCTTCTTTTCTTGTGGTTGAAGTTGGGAGACTTGGAGGAATCATGCATATATTACAGGTGAACTTGCTTTGGTGTGTACTCGGGGTGTGTTGCCGATAGAATACCATTAGCTAAGTCAAACCAAAGTTAGGTTGGAGTAAAACCGCAGAGCGAGTTTCCACCTAAGACGGTGTTTGATTTGATTCATGTGTTCGAATTCAGACACAAGCTGTGCGTCCATAAATCTACTCTCTAACGTGTGAGATGTCCCAAGTCCTACTGTCTATTACCGACTGGCAACAACCCATTAGTTATCTGACCCATTATACCGTATTTTCCGGACTATAAGTTGCACTGGAGTATAAGTCGCACCAGCCAAAAAAATGCATAATAGAGAAGAAAACATATATTAGTTACACTGGAGTATGAAATGCGGTTGCAAGTGTGAAAATAACAAATAATATCACATATAAGTCGCTCCAGAGTATAAGTATAAATATAAGTTGCACCCTGGCCAAAACTATGAAAAAAGGTGCGACTTATAGTCCAGAAAATATGGTATGTCTATCCTTGTTTGAATCTTCTGTTTAAGGATTCCAGTTAATGTATAAGCCATAATTACCAGCAAAAAGCAAATACCGCATTGTCCGGAATATATATGCGACTTATACTCCAGTGCTACTTATATATGTTTTTTTCTTCTCTATTTTCCATTTATTTGGCTGGTGTAACTTATACTCCAGTGCGACTTATATATGTTTTTTTCTTCTCTATTTTCCATTTATTTGGCTGGTGCGACTTATAGTCCAGAAAATACAGTACAATACTATTGTGCTCGGACTCCACTTGGACTCGTGAGATTTTAAGAACTTTTGACTCTCTGACATCTGACATCAGCTTTTCCATTCTTTTTACTTTTTAAATATCGGTTTTAATTTCCTAGTTATGGTGATTTATGCTGAGACAACTCTTAGATGGTCTTGACTTGGACTCGAAACTTATTTGAATGACTTGGACCATGAATTGGACTCGGACTTGGACTGTAACTGGAAGACATGAGACTTGACTCTTACTTAACTCAGACTAGTCCTCAGTGACTTGGACTCACAACGAGGACCTGAGGTTATAACATTAACATTTTACAAGCTCTATTAAGAATTTTGTATTTTGATTGACTAAAATGCTGTTATTTTAAATATTTTGAGCAATATCCCAATGGAGATATATTCTGCTATGTATTCCAAAAAAATACTAAAAATAGAATCTCACCACTTAACAAGCATTTACCACTTCACAATCACATTTGAGTTCGTCATAATTGTTATTACTTGCCACGGCGAGACGCAGTCATTGCCCTGGTGGAGGTCCACAGTCGTTAGTGTAATATATTCAGCAGTCTTCATTTGTCCACTCCAGCGCAGCGTGGTGCATTGGGTGGTCTCTGGCAGATGCCGAAGCGCGGGCCGGCGAATTAGGACCCACGCCAGGGTCAATGGACTGGGATTGCCAAAGCGTATGTACAAATATGGAAGGAATTAATCTCGTCTAATGACCCGAGAGACTTCGTGGACACGGGAGGCCGCAACTGAGTCAAGCCGTGGCAATAATACAGACACAACCTGCACGTGACGGGACTGTACGTGTTCTCAGGTACAGGAAGTGCAATTCAAACAGATAGAATAATAATAAATTAGGTGTACATGTTGTCGAATCAAAAAACAGCCAATCGACTTATAAATACATAAATAAGTTTGCGCTGAACCAAAGGGCTCTCTGTGTGTCCTCGGTGTGTCCCAGCCAATGCCAGGGTCATTGCAGTTTTTGAAACCAGTAGGATCTTATTAATGTGTTCAGACAATATACCTATTCTACACAGACATCTTTCAACCATAAATAAACATCACAGACATAAAGACGTTTCATTGTGCCTCAGTGTTTTGCCATAAATAACAGAGAGAGACTGGAGCAGATGGAAGTGTGTAAACATATGCAGGCAACAATTGCACCTTACAGATGTATGCTATATTATTTATAGTGCTGACCGGTGAGAATAAATAATATTGTGGCTGTATATGGATATTTGTTTCCCCATGGTGTGCTCCTTATCTACAGTCATTGTGGCGCTCAGACAGGGTAATCAGTCATTCCTTACCCAGGGCCAATGTTGAAATATTCATATGAAACCACACTGACATGTCCATTGTTCTGGTTGATAAATACTGCAGCCATATGAGGTCATCATTAGTGGACTGGGGGTCGTGACCCCGAGCCTTCCTTGTTAGCAACCTCATCTCCATAACAACCAATGCATACCTCATGAAACTTGAACATGACCCCTAAGTATTGATGTGAGAGGTCAAAGGTCAAATAAGCAGCCATTAGAGCCACTTCTTGGTTATCTGTCAGCACGCAAGCTCAGACTGACCTCTTTTTGTCCTGGATTTCCTAATTAAGACGCAGTGCAGATGGCGGAGTGGCCGAGCTATCCACTATCATGCCAACATGTCAGCGGTCATTAAATCATGAATAGAATTTCAAAGAAAACACGACCCATGAATTATGCTAAAAGCCATTAATTAACTTATTTGTTTGCACATATGTGCCAGGCCCAGTGCTTTGTGCTCCTAATGGAGGAGCAGCGTTATTAACCTTTGTGCAGCTCTGTGAACAGGTCTGGCTGTGTTTACAGCAGCACATTGTGCTGATATGGAAATGTCTGCGCTTAAAGTCACCAAGTCCATTAGTGAGATTACAATGAGCCAAAGGCAGGTGAATTAGTGCTTCTCTCACACTGTCCATTTAAACCCTGGACACTGAAAAACCTGCATAATTAAAGGTCAACCTCATCTTAATATTTTTGAATATTTTATTTCTTTGTTTCTTTCTTGGCACTACATTGATTGGAAACGCCTCCGTGCACCCTACAGTACCCCCATAGTCACCTGGCCTTTGTTTAGTGAAGGGAAATGATCCAAACCCACGAGTCTCTCTGAATACAGCGTCAAACTCACAGTTCACAAGAATTCACTTTTACTCGACGAAAGACTGTCCATAATATCAGAATTCTCATATATAATGATGATAGTGACTTACTGCTCTCTCCAGAAAGTCCAACACACTAACTCCAAATTGGTCACTGATTCATTCCCCCTCATGGACAGTTCATTATCTGGTTCTCAGCTCCCACAGGGCAGCCATAACACAGACAGACCTTTCACTCTGCTGTGCTACACTAAGTGGACCATTGTGCCGAGTCCATTTAAAACAGTTTACAGTGGAAATGACCTGGAGTGGAAAATCAACAGATCATTGAGTGTTGCGCGCTCAGTGGAGGGATTAGCTGGAGTGTGCAGGGGCTGGCGAGGGAAAAGTCCTGTTCAAAGACACCTAGATCAATGTGCGTTCATAAATCCAGCCCGATAGAGCCGGCGGCCTCTCCCCCCGTACATACTAATATCTCTAATGTCCGCCCACTCTCTGTCTCCAAAATGCCCTTGCAAGTCCTCTCTACTTCCACTGTAACAATTTAGAGTCTTTTATTGTTTTGAACATTAGACATTAGGCCGAGCAATCACAGAAATGACAATCAATATTTCGTGTTATGGCGTTATGGGGGCTGACGGCTTCTGCTCCAAGGTGAAATATGATTCACTTTGTCTTGTTTTAACATTGAAACATTGGCATCGATTAGATAGAAGGGGTAATTGTGTACGTGTAAATACTAGATGTTCACAAACACGTGGTTGTGCCGTGCAGGAAGGGCATCTGACGTAAAGCATAAGCTAAATCACAGTGAGGTGGATGTTTCAATGCAGCGAACTTTCAAATGTGCTACAGTATCGATATCGTGGGCTGCTTTATCTGTGTATTTTTTGACGTGTTACAACCTGATTTTGTGACAGCGTTACACGTTTCTTGCTTTTTTAGAGATATGAAACGTGTTTATGCAAAACATTTGATACAGAGACACAGTTTTGATGATTTTATTAATATATCATACAATGTCATGTGAAATACATCGAATTGTCAAATGTATTGAAAAATGGTGATATTATTTAGTTGTGAACCTTGTATCGTATGTGATTCCCAGTCCTACTTATAAAGATTGGTTCATAAAATATATATAGTATTATCTATTATAATTTTTTAATCATACAAGGACAGTTATAAATTGGCAAAATTCTTGTGAACATCGTTTAATCGGCTTCTCTATTATTAACCAAAAATACTTTAGATACAATTTCAGTTTTCATTTATAATAACCAGGCAAAGGGCCAAATTAATGAGCAATATTTTTGATTTAACAGATTAATTTCCATAAAAACATTGCAATTTTGTTTTTGTTAAATTGTTTTTTAATGTATTTTTTTGATTCCCTTTTACTTGCTGTACCTGTAACACTCTGGTGAAGGTCTCCACCATTTCCCGTGCTCATACTTGTCAGACTTGCTGTCCAGAATTGCTCTTGTCCTTTCAAAAAGCCATAATTTCTGTTTATGCATTAGCCTCTTAAAAGCGCGCCGTTTTCTTCCTCACGCTCGTCCCTTGTTTGACGAAGACGAAGCCATGTGGAATAATCATTTTTGACCTTATCCTTACAGCTGATCTTCCCTCCACTCTGTCTGTGCACCTGTGTTCACATTTGCATAATATATATAATCGGAGTGCTTAGCCACATTGTGTTGTCTGTTCCGTGTCCGTGCAATGCCGTGTATGTCAAAACACTTCACGCCCGCCTCCCTGCCCGCCTCCCCGCTCGCCCCCCGTGCAAAGTGCCTCGCTGCGTGCGCGTTTTCATCTGTTTGTGTGAGCGGAAGACACTGCCCGCGGCCAGAAGTCCCATGTTTCCACTCCCGTCCATTCATACGCTCTCCTTCTCCCCCCGAAACGTGCCCCTTTCTCCCTCAAACGCATCCCCCCCTCTTCTTCTGCCAGACATGACCCTCACAGTGACCCTAGCGGCGCACATCAAAATAGGACACAGGGGTGGGGTTTGGTCTGTGAGAGAGGGTGATGGAGATAGAGGGGGGGGGGGTTGGTGGAAGGGAGAGGTTAAAATTGCAGTGCATATGCTGTGGCTGGACTGGGTAATGGCCCGGGGCAGTTTCTCGGGCTCTCCCCGGCGCGGACAGAACAAATGAACTATTTATCATCGGCAGTTGTCCTGCGGCCGGGGACCCAGGTGACTACACGGCGACGGGCCTCCTCATGTGGCACGGCAACATGGCGCAGGGCCGTGTGAAGCGGGGGGGGGAGGGGGGGTGGGACAGTGGGGGAAGTGTATTTAGAATGATGAAGGCTCTATTTACATGTACGTACATTATATACGGACGCACGTGCTTGAGAGAGAATGGCAGACGTTGTATTCAGAGATATACACGATTACTGGTTATTTATTGTATTTTATTTTATTTATTTTATTTATTTTATTTATTTTATTTATTTTATTTATTTTATTTATTTTATTATTTCCTCTGTTTATTTAACTATATTTTCTGGACTATAAGTCTCACCTTTTTTCATAGTTTTGGCCGGGGTGCGACTTATACTTATATTTATACTTATATACTTATACTCCAGAGCGACGTACAGTATA
Source organism: Eucyclogobius newberryi (assembly GCF_026437365.1). NCBI lineage: Eukaryota > Metazoa > Chordata > Actinopteri > Gobiiformes > Gobiidae > Eucyclogobius > Eucyclogobius newberryi. Next base: position 6,186,206 of record NW_027315846.1, read on the forward strand.
TGTGATATTATTTGTTATTTTCACACTCATTTCATACTCCAGTGCGACTTATATATGTTTTTTTCTTCTCTATAATGCATTTTTTGGCTGGTGCGACTTACACTCCGGTGCGACTTATAGTCCGAAAAATACGGTATTCGTCAAGAAGTGGTAGAAAAGGTTTCAAAAGTAGTCATCAGGGCAATACCCTAAAACACGTTGGCACTTTGGCATCTTTCCTCGTGCGGTTTCATCACGATCCATGTAAACTTAGTATATTTACACCGACATGTAAAGTTAGTGTATTTATATTGCCTTGAAGTAGTAACTTAAGTCATTTGTCTTCTCTGTTTGAATATAAAACTGCATCAAGACAAAATCATTGAATCATGATTTGACGATGTGACCAAAATACAGCATACGGACACAAGAGTGAGATCGCTACAGAGCCCCGCCCTAACACGGGGTCTTGTCTATAAAGCATGTGTACGTACAACAATATATCCTACGTGACTTTCCGTGTTAGATTTATGATCTATAATAATACATTTTATTTTGTTTTTAATATTCTTTTTTATTAAAAGAATAAACACAGACCAATCAAAACGTGTGTGTAATAATACAGTCCAGTAACATTGCCAATAAAGAAAAAAAAAGAGAAAGAAGAAGAGAAAAAAATAAATTAATAAATAAAAAGGAAAAGAGAAAAAAAAAAAAAGTGCGGAGTGGGTGGAACCAGAGAAATCACAAAGTGTGTATTGTTTGAGAGTACCATTTTTAGAATAATGCATCCAATAATACATTTTAACACTAAAAAAGGAGCAGTACAGTCCAAAAAAACACAGAACTTTGCACATTGAGGCTTTCAGAGACAAAGAAGACGGCTATCTGTCCTCAGAGGGACAAAGAATAAGAGTTTAATGGACTTTTATGGCGTTTGTGTTTTGTCTGACCATACGGGAAAGTATTAACGCTGCTGCTCGAACCGTTTCCCTCTTGACTTCTAGCACAGCGTCCATTCGACTACTTTTTAACCCTTTTCTACCAATCCTCAAATGTCCATTGACGCGTTTCAGTCACGATTATTCCTCTGACTTCTGAATCCCAGAAGGACAGAAAAGCACGGCACGAGAACCACCGATAACGCCGTCGCATCAAAGCGTTCCAGACAAAAGGAAACGTATGGAAGAACACAACACCACAACAATGCGTCTTATCCATCGTGCGTTCGGGTTTAAGTCGAGCAAGAGAGTCTGGAGGACGTGTGAGGAAAAGCGCCAAAGAGCGAAGTCTCAAAGCCTTCAGATTAGCACACGCTTTTACAGTCGGGTGTGAAGTTGGGGCATACTTTTTCTCCGCCTTCTGCTCGCACATGTGACGTCTTTAATATTTATATGTTGTGTCTCTGGGATCAAAATTAATTCTTAATCATAGCAGCAGGTGTCGAGGTGCTGCTGTTCTGGGGCATTTGGTCACACTCCATGAGATTGTCTGGATCTAACTCATCCATACACGGTGACACCATCATTTAGCATCGGGGCTTCAGAGATTCGGCGGCGGATTTTAATATTTTTTTACATGAATGACTGTCGATGGGAAAGGAACAAAGCAGATTGTACGTATATGGCAAGTTAAATTCTATTCTGTTGTCATTCGAGATCCTTAGTGAATACAAAATGCTTAGTTTTGACCGTTTTGTTTCATTTTCAACTCTAAGAACGCTATTCGAAACCTTTAATAATGCTGCTCCACCTCCATTGAAAACATACGTCCAACTTTGGTCCGAACAAATGACTCGATCGATGGAAAGTGCGTCATCCCGAAAAGATCCTCTGCTTTCGCACAGTCGCCCTTTTCTTTTTTAACCATCAGACGGTAGAATCAGCTTCAAGATAGTTTGAAATTAAATGTAGATATTCATAACTTCACTCGAAACTTGGATAATCAACGGTGACGACATCAGCCAAGTTACATTTTATCTGTATTTTGTATCCGTCTGAACTACTTTAGTAACTTAGAAATGGATTTGCCTTTATGATTTAGTGTATTTTACTTTGCTATTGTTAATAATGAACTGTAACGTGCCGTAATTGTCATGGAATGTGTACTTTTACTACTGTTGTTGTGTATTCACCTGCTGCAGAGGGAAAGTAGCAGTGGCTAAATCTGGTGTAAATCCTCTTTTTCTCTTGAAGATGATGACGATTCATGATTTTGTACACGGTCCCTGACAAATAAAGACTAAACTAAACTAAAATTCTACATGTTTCTACTGGTTGGTCTGAGATTGATTGCAATACAAGCCTCTCAGATTTGGACAGGAGCCACTTTCCTACATTGAAAGTACAGGATTTACTTAGAAATGCCCTGTGTAACATGTCCAGGCGGTGTTTGTACCTGATTTGCACGTTATGGCATTAAACTCAGCTTGATTTTATTGCTAAAACCCTAAAAACAGGCACTTACAGGAGCTCACCTCTCCACAGATGTCACCTGTAACCTGGTCTGTCATTTGCTTGTCCATTGAGATAGATAATGCTCCGGAAACGTTACATATACTGCACCTTTCACACATTTTCAGAAGGAAACGTCCCAATGCTGAAACCGTCACGTCCATATCACTGAAAACTTACATCATCGTCATTAAACCTGCTAATTATCTACAAATACTGTGCCTCTCCCACGTATACACGCCAATGAAATGAGATGTGACGGAGTTCCAGCAGTACAAATCTAAATGTGTTTATTTGATTATAGTTGGAACAGAAGTGTCAGCAGCAGCTTCAACATGTGCCAGAGTTTTAGCACAACACCTGCATTTCATCTCTTGTCCCATAAGCTTCTCAAACATCTTCAGTCGTGACCCCAAACACCAACAATATACTACCCACAAAATTATTTTTAAAAAAGTATTGACTGACTCGATACAGAGGTCGATACATATTTATCAGGAACTCATTCTATAATCTGCACACAATAACAGCATAGGTAGAATGACAATCCTCATTTCTATTGTTTTATTTTAATTTAATGGCATAGGCCTGGGTAAATGAATTTGGTACATAATCTGGGGCCCCTGAAACCTTTTTCTGGTATAAAGCAGGTAAAACATGAAACATTCAATTAGACAACAGACATAACGGAGACAGAGAAACAGCAACTATTTAAATCAAAGTCATTGGTAACAACTACATTTTTAACTGTCTTAATAAAGCATGAACAAATATTTAATTCACAATGAACAGTCTGTAACTGACTACTCTAATTAACCCCCTAATTTGATTAATACACTCCCTCCTAATACAAACCACTTGAATCAATAAAGTACTTACAAAACCTGAATCGTTCTTTGTTTGTGCTCTTTTAAGGCTTATAAAAGTGTCATTATTACAGTTAAACACATGAATCCAACTCCCAAACAAGCTCCACAATTTGACCAAACCAGAAACGCTCGAATGAATACAACAAACACGTCGTCAAATCTGTCCCCAAAATGTCCCCCCCAGTCCTCCGTCTGAAACGCACCGCCGCGGCCACAGTCGGCCTCGTGTCCCCGTCATCAAATGGAGATACTATCAGTTACAGGAGCGCGTGGGACCCCCGCCTGCGGCTCTGATAGGTGCGACCGTCTGCTTCGCCGTCTCCGGACCGGAGCTCGGGGGAATTCACACCCAAACCCTCCGCCCTCCGCCCGCCTCGCGCCCCTCGCGCTGCAGGCCGCGGGGGGAGAGCGCGGAGGTGGGTATTTTTGGGGAAGAAAAAGAGAGAGAAACAAGTTTATGGAAATGTGTCGGGAAGAGGCGTGAGACCGCGGCGTGGATCCCCTATTGTTTTCTCATTAGTGAGCTGTATATTTGAGTCCGGATTCAAGCTGTTTGAGTGGAAAGCAGGCACTATCAGTATGCAGGGCCTATAGAGGGAAGGAGCTTAGTGCTTATTATTGCAATAACACCTAGCAGGTGAGTTTTGAATATGCATGCCGCAAATATAACACGTTTCCCACTTTTATTCTGATCATTTGCGGCGGGTTCAACCGGCAATCGTGTCGCGCAAAGTCGTGAAATCAAACACAAAAGCCTCCATCCATTATAACCTGGGTGTACAAAACAACAGCACCCAGGGTCAGCTAATAGGTTGTGCTCACGTGACATCAAAACATCAGAGAACGCCCGCAGTGGGAACTTGACGGTGGGATTTGCTGTTTAACTTTAAAGCTGCAGATTTGTTTTTTTGTCGTGGTTTCTAATTTCTCCGATTATCCTTCGCGTGAAACTTGAACTGGAGCAAACTTCAATGTGTCTTCTATTTGGAGGACAAATGAACATAAATGTAAATAGCTTCAGAAAGTGGTCAGTGGTCAGTTTGTGGTCCCATGTGCAAAGAAATGTGGATAAGGTTAGACATTGCGGGTCATAAGTTGTGACGTTTCTTTGACCATACGAGTTATATCTGACCTACATTTGAACTGATGACAAATACAACATGTGAATGTAACTTATACATGATACAACATTATATTTCATCTAGTCTTGAATCCTGTAAGATGGAACAACTAAGTCAGGCCGCGTAACTATATTTCTACTTATGTGTTAATAGCACTCAAGCTTAATATTATCAAACTTTTGAACGCTCTTCCTCCCCTCATAAAAACTGCTTGTCTTGTCTAAAAAAATATTCACATTTAACCCGGCATGAGTATTGTCTTTTATCATGTCATGGTATATGTTTTTATTGTTTTTAATTTGTTACTATTTATATAATGTATTTATTTCTTACATTTAGAAAAAAAATATTATTTGTATTTGTATTTATTTTATTTATTTTATTTATTTTATTTATTTTATTTATTTTATTTATTTTATTTATTTTATTTATTTTATTTATTTATTTATTTTTTTGATCTATTTTATTTATTTTTTAGCTTATTTTTGTACTCTTGGAGACTTTGTGTTAAAAAATACAGATCAAGTTGGATCAGATCAATCTTGATCTGATCCTTATATGTTTTTTCTTTCAAAACACCTTCAATTCTTTACCGTGCAAAATGTCATAACCACAGCACCATTTACTTTATCTTTGTAAAATGTTAAAATTATCTACATTTTCATTCTTGACACGATAGAAAAACAAGCATGAGCCTGTTTTTTCCTCCTCTTTACTTCCCTGGGATAAAAAGGCTCCTGACATTTAACCCTCTGACTTCATGATATTGGCAGTGACGACGCCCGTGTCGATATCACACACGGACCCTTTAAACAGCACGTCGACAGCCGGCCCCTGCTTTACGAGCGCTCTCTTTGGCAGCGCCGCCGACCGCCGACCCCGTCCAGCACGCACAGTTTCAGCTGCAGCGCTAACGCTCACAGATTAGCGGCTGCGGGCGAAGGCCAGGAGGTGCTAAACGGCCTCAAATGGACTCAGTCAGCGGCTAATGATGCCAGCACATGTTTCACACGCAGTCAGGGCGGGACCAGGGGCCGCAGGACCAGGGGCCGCAGGACCAGGGGCCGCAGAACCGTGACACATGACCAGGGGCAGCAGAACTGTGACACGTGACCAGGGGCCGCAGAACCGTGACACGTGGCAGAGGTGGACGCGCTGTGACACAGGAGCGACAGGGGACGTCCACCGAGTCAGGGCAGGACCAGGGGCCGCAGAACCATGACACGTGACCAGGGGCCGCAGAACCGTGACACGTGGCAGAGGTGGACGCGCTGTGACACAGGAGCGACAGGGGACGTCCACCGAGTCAGGGCAGGACCAGGGGCCGCAGAACCATGACACGTGACCAGGGGCCGAAGAACCATGACATGCAGCAGAGGTAGAAGTGTCGGGGCACAGAAGTGACAGGGGACGTCCACCGAGTCAGGACAGGACCAGGGGCCGCAGAACCGTGACATGTGACCAGGGGCCGCAGAACCATGACACGTGCCCAGGGGCCGCAGAACCATGACACGCGCCCAGGGGCCGCAGAACCGTGACACGTGACCAGGGGCCGCAGAACCATGACACGTGACCAGGGGCCGCAGAACCGTGACACGTGGCAGAGGTGGACGCGCTGTGACACAGGAGCGACAGGGGACGTCCACCGAGTCAGGGCAGGACCAGGGGCCGCAGAACCATGACACGTGACCAGGGGCCGCAGAACCGTGACACGTGGCAGAGGTGGACGCGCTGTGACACAGGAGCGACAGGGGACGTCCACCGAGTCAGGGCAGGACCAGGGGCCGCAGAACCATGACACGTGACCAGGGGCCGAAGAACCATGACATGCAGCAGAGGTAGAAGTGTCGGGGCACAGAAGTGACAGGGGACGTCCACCGAGTCAGGACAGGACCAGGGGCCGCAGAACCGTGACATGTGACCAGGGGCCGCAGAACCATGACACGTGCCCAGGGGCCGCAGAACCATGACACGCGCCCAGGGGCCGCAGAACCGTGACACGTGACCAGGGGCCGCAGAACCATGACACGTGACCAGGGGCCGCAGAACCGTGACACGTGACCAGGGGCCGCAGAACCATGACACGAGGCAGAGGTGGAAGCGCCGGGGCACAGGAGTGAAAGGGGACGTCCACTGAGTCAGAGCAGGACCAGGGGCCGCAGAACCGTGACACGTGACCAGGGGCCGCAGAACCATGACACGAGGCAGAGGTGGAAGCGCCGGGGCACAGGATTGAAAGGGGACGTCCACTGAGTCAGAGCAGGACCAGGGGCCGCAGAACCGTGACACGTGACCAGGGGCCGCAGAACCATGACACGAGGCAGAGGTGGAAGCGCCGGGGCACAGGATTGAAAGGGGACGTCCACTGAGTCAGAGCAGGACCAGGGGCTGCAGAACCGTGACACGTGACCAGGGGCCGCAGAACCGTGACACGTGTCCAGGGGCCGCAGAACCATGACATCCGGCAGAGGTAGAAGTGTCGGGGTACAGGAGTGAAAGGGGACGTCCACTGAGTCAAAGCAGGACCAGGTGCCGCAGCACCGTGACGCGTGACATGGGGCCGCAGAACCATAACATGTGACCAGGGGCCGCAGAACCATGACACGTGACCAGGGGTGGAAGCGCCGGGGCACAGGAGCGACAGGGGACGTCCACCGAGTCCGAGCAGGACCAGGGGCCGCAGCTGTGACCACGAGCCCGGGTGAAGAGAACATGCAGGAAGCGTCTGGTCGGCTCACGGCCTTTAACAAACCACTGATGATGCGGTTAAGTGTAAAATGGCGCTCGTTAATAATAATGATAACACCACTGAGCCACTTTACTCTCTCCACAATCCTCACGACAAGTACAAATGTAAAGTAAACGCTAACTTAAACCGCTGCGGCTCGGCTGTATCCACAGGTGCAGAACAATGACCACTGTAGCAGCAATTACTCCACATAAGTGATGAGTGCATTATAAAAAATGTCACTGCAGCAATGGCAGCGTTTAAGTTGCTTTATGCAGCTTTCAGATAAAAGAGGAAATTGCTGGATGTGCAAAGTACTTCTTAGAGCCGTGTAAAATGCAGCCGCAATAAACTTCAATGACTGTCAGGCATGCGTCACTCTAAAGCTACAATCAGACTGTTATTCTCTGGCTCCTCTCCTCCTCTCGCCCTCTTTCATCCGTCCGTCCCGCGAGACGGCCTGTTGTTTACCATGTAACAGAGAAATCATATTTGGGGCTTATAGCGCGGCCGAGCACTCCCCGAGGAGGGGCCTATTACAACAGTAAGAGTGGATTAATTAGAGCGCGTCTCTGCAGAGCCGGGCCCAGCGCGGTCAAAGGGGACGCATTAATCGCCTCCTTCACACAGGTAACAGCTCGGGCCCCAGGGCCCCGCCAATTAAAAGGGCCGGAGGTACAAGCCCACCCCGCTCCTTTAGCTGTTTGCCCTCAAGACATTTATGAAAAGAGAGAGGGAGGTTTATTAAAGCTGGGGTTTAGGGCCGCGCAGAGACATGTGAGCAGTGCGTAAACATCACATTCTTTATCCACTGCAGCACAAGCACTGACCGTGTGAGCCAGGGTACAGACAGGATTACAGACCACACAATACTGACACAACACTGACACAACACTGACACAATACTGACACAACACTGACACAACACTGACACAACACTGACACAACACTGACACAATACTGACACAATACTGACACAACACTGACACAATACTGACACAATACTGACACAACACTGACACAACACTGACACAACACTGACACAACACTGACACAACACTGACACAATACTGACACAATACTGACACAATACTGACACAACACTGACACAACACTGACACAATACTGACACAATACTGACACAATACTGACACAATACTGACACAACACTGACACAACACTGACACAACACTGACACAACACTGACACAACACTGACACAATACTGACACAATACTGACACAACACTGACACAACACTGACACAACACTGACACAACACTGACACAACACTGACACAATACTGACACAACACTGACACAACACTGACACAATACTGACACAACACTGACACAACACTGACACGATACTGACACAACACTGACACAACACTGACACAACACTGACACAACACTGACACAACACTGACACAACACTGACACAATACTGACACGACACTGACACGATACTGACACAACACTGACACAACACTGACACAACACTGACACAACACTGACACGACACCGACACAATACTGACACAATACTGACACAATACTGACACAATACTGACACAATACTGACACAATACTGACACAACACTGACACAACACTGACACAACACTGACACGATACTGACACAACACTGACACAATACTGACACAATACTGACACAACACTGACACAATACTGACACAATACTGACACAACACTGACACAACACTGACACAACACTGACACGATACTGACACAACACTGACACAATACTGACACAATACTGACACAACACTGACACAATACTGACACAATACTGACACAACACTGACACGATACTGACACGACACTGACACGATACTGACACAACACTGACACAATACTGACACAATACTGACACAATACTGACACAATACTGACACAACACTGACACAACACTGACACAACACTGACACAACACTGACACAATACTGACACAACACTGACACAACACTGACACAACACTGACACAACACTGACACAATACTGACACAACACTGACACAATACTGACACAACACTGACACAACACTGACACAACACTGACACGATACTGACACAATACTGACACAACACTGACACAACACTGACACAATACTGACACAACACTGACACGATACTGACACAATACTGACACAACACTGACACAATACAGTCATACTACCGATTGATTGGCTTTATTTTGATCTTAGGCCGGAGTATGACACATTTGATTAACAGTTACAATTACACAACATGTTAATGTCCGTCACAGGCAAATGTTTCCCAAGTAAATACAGATAATAAACCAAAAACTGACACAACACGTCCATTTTAAGACCTCCGGGTTCAAAAGATCGTATTTTGTCACCACCTTCTCCATCTTTACTAAAACATGCTTGTCCACTCTGATTGCTGACCGGCATGAACAACCTGGCACTGGAAACTTAATTCCTCAGTTTTCTTATTGATTTTTTTGACTGACAGTATAATTGCGGAAGACTGTTTTAGACTTTCCAATAAACGTCTGACACAGCGACAAATACATAAAAGTATTTCCTGGCACCAGCCGCTGCGTCTCTATGGATACGCCCGTGTGGTGGTGTTTGGTTCACAATTAGGAAAACCGGTGTAACAATAACTATGTTGCCTGCCATTACCAGACTCCGCCTCCTCTGCCCTCTGTTCCTCCTCTCGTCTTCTCTTATGACTTTCTTTGGAGATTGCGGAGGCCCCCGAGGTGGTCCGAGCGGCAGACGGGCACGAGGGCCGATCTGGGGACAGTTTTGGTCGTCCAAAAAGAGAAGCTGTAGATTCAATATGGCGAGAAGCGTATGGAGAACAGCGTTTCCATGTGTAGATGAAAAGATCGTACCGGGATGGGTGCCACTTGGTCAAATTGAGGCCTGGCATGGCATGGTAGAGACTGAAAAAAGGTTAAAGTGCCCATGACAGGTTCTAATTTTGATTTTATTTGGTGTAATTATAGCTGTTGTACGTAAAAATTATAGATGTACCACAATCGAGTAGGTATTTGTGGAGAAAACATTGAAAAATCTGTAGAAAAATGACAGGAAGTGACATCACACCAGGGACACTCGTTCCATTCAAATTTTATGCATAATTTACACAACTTTTTTTGACTCTCTAAACATGAATTTAACAAAATAAAGTCGCTCTTCGATATTTTTATTTGTCAAATTAAAAACATAGTGAAGTTAGATGAGTTTTTTCCCAGTGTTTGCTGGGTAATTTCCTTGTGTGACGTCATCAATTACAAACAGGAAGAGAAATTATAAACCTAAAAAAATTGCTATTCTGTGATAACGTTTTTTGAATTTTTAGCTAAATTCAACATATATTTATCTGTATTTTAGTTCAATGAGTCGTCGGAAATGTGGGGGGAATTTTAACACGAGACTGCTTTGTGTTTTATTATAATTACATTTTTAAATAATTGTTAATGTTAAAATTAGTAAATCATATGTTTAATCTAGAGGATGTTGTCGGGGGAAATCACAGCCGCCTGCACAGCACTGAACAGAGGGTAAAAGCATGTACAATAGGACCAAAGGAGCTTAGTGGTTCAGTTTATCTTTGTAGAGCAACAACATCACAACAGCAGCCGTCTCACAGAGAACTGTGATGTTGGTTAACTGTGAGCGGTTTGGGGGGCAGTGGGAAAAGGTGAAAGGTCAGACAACTCCAAAGAGTGTGGTCCACTTTTTTTTTTAAACAGTTTTTTTTTTATGTTGTTAAAGTGCATTGTGCAAAATAAAAATACAAATCTCCTAAACCCTCCGAACACAAATTAAAACCCACACACTTTTAAAAACCCAATTATCAGTGCAGAAACTTAAGAGGGGAGCTTGTTTCACTGGGGACCTCTTTGGCGGCCGGACACAAGAACAGGAAGTGAGTCACATTCAATAGTTTAACACTTAAACTACACCATCACACACCTCAACACTTAAAACATTCTTTAACAAATATAGTACCATAAATAATTGTTAAAATTGGTAAATAGACCAGCAGCTTCCAGTTAAAATGTCACGTGACTTGGAGTTAAAAATGGTAAAAGGAAAAAACACTTCATACTTAAAAAAAAACATTATGTGCAATGTACTTTTTAAATGTGCAAATGATGTTTAAAGTGCTGTGTGCTTTCAGAATCAGAAAAGGTTTATTGCCATTGTCATTGAACACAGTTAGCAAACATATGAACTTGTGTCGGTGTAAAAACAATGCCTAGTAAAATAATAATGTCTAGCAATGTCTATAAAACCAAATAAGGCATGAATAAATTAAGAATGTACTAAAATCAGTCTCAAACGTGTTACATGTGCTTTAAAGTGCTCAAATGAAGGTTGTTGCTTCTGGTCTCAGAGCATTACCTGTTCTTCTCAACAAGGAAAACTCCAAAACACCCGATAGAAAAAGAGAAACCTCGTGGAGAGCCTCAGTGAAGTAGAGATCCACTCCCACGGTCCCAAAGGCTCTGTCCAGGACTGAAGCGCAGATAGAAGCGCGTGTTGGCCAAACATCTCCACGAAGCACGACTCAAGAACTGCACAAATCGGTTTGTTTAGAGACTTCCTTTTCCTCGTCGGGAAATCTGACCTCAGCATTTGACCCTCGCCACATAAAAACCTGCCCGGAACATCTAGCTATAGGATTAACCAACGTGATCGAAGGCCGCACAACGTCAAGGAATCAACCATCCCTTCTACGTTGCGGTTTACTATGGAAGGGTCTGGAATCATGCCATAAGGGGGCGCCGAACAACTCTCAACTTGGGACGATCACATCACAGTCCTTTCGTATCAGATTTCGGTTGTTGATTCTGCAGAAATCCGCTCCGTTTTCAATCGCACATGGTATTTCCCCCCAAGCCGCCATGTTTGTTTACACACGACTGGACCGTGCGTTTCTCTGGTCGGTCGGTCCTGTCAATCACGGCCATTTGAAATCAAAAACGCCTTTAAAGGATCGTCCGAAAGTCTCGCGCAAAGCCACCTCGATCGCCGCAGCTTCACTCGCGGCGCCAAGTTGAAACGAGGGCAGTTAGATCTACGCCGACGGTAAGTGACCCATTACTTGTATCCCACAGAACCGTTCACAACTCCAAAAAACTTCACGCCGCATCCAAAACCCGTAAGTTGAATCGTCTGCGCATTAAGGAATCTCTTTGCTTCAAGCGTAATCTTTGGGCGAGTTAAAAGCAAATTCCTTTTAGATCTGCGCTCCAAACATCTCCCTGGGACGAGACTCGAGCGAACCGGGGTCTACTCGCGAGCCTTGACGGGCTTGACAGGAAATAAATAAACAAGTTTTGGTCCAAACATCACAGCGATAACCCCACAGCTGCCCGCTCTGGCGCGCTTCGTCCCCGAGAAGTTTCCCGCCTTGAGCCAAATGACTTGTTCAAACAGAATACTTCAGATTGATCAAAGTGGAGCGCCCCCGTTTCACCGGCCAAAGATATTCTGTTGCATGCTGACCCGTACACTGATTAGCAAACGCTTTCCCGCGTCTGAAGTGCTGTTGGGTGTTGACTCTCGGCGCAGACGGACACGGCGGAGGCGGGCGGGGTCTTTGGAGACGTGCCATTGGATGCGTGAGGGGGGGGAAAGCCTGGACGAGACGGCTCCCGACGTTTCCCGCGCGGATATCAAAGCGAGCGGTTAATGTGGACACTGTGATGCGGCGAGTGGCCTGTGCACCGGCGGGCACGGGTGGAGGAGGGCACGGGTGGAGGAGGGTGGAGGAGGGTGGAGGAGGGTGTGATGTAATGTTCAGAAGCAGGAAATGGATCGAGTGTTGAGGGGATTGATTTGCATAGTCCCATCATGGGTTTTAATCTGGAAAAAACAAATGTATATATATAAAATCAATAATATTATTTCCCTTTTTCATCAAAGAGAAAATAAATAAAATTGCCATTGATTTATTTGTTTTTTAATTGAAATGTTGATTGATTTTAGTTTGTTTATTTAATTCATAATAAACAATAGCCTTAACCGGAGAGATGCATGGTAAGATGATTATAAGCATTGATTATGGAACTGGAAATGGAAATGGTTGAACCCTTGTGCATCAATTTGTCTGACAATTTATATTAAGATATTGTAGTGTAACAACAAATAAGTGAATACATATATACACAAATATATATTTTTTTTTCACACAACACAAGTAGAAAAATATTAGTAAAAATATATTTTCTAAATTTATGATTCAATTAAAATGTGAACCCCAAATCACCTCAATTTAATTCTTAAAAATGTTCATTAAAAAAATTAGGACAGATATTCTTGCATAACATAAAGTAAATGCTAATGCGTTTTGGCATGAAAAGCCTTCCTCAGAGCTGTCGTTAGGGCTGGCTTTTATAACGAGTTCTACCAGGTCTGAAGGCCCAATGAATTGGACCAATAATTATTGTTTTCCGTCTTGTTGACAGCTATAATCAACAAATTCAATTAGCCCAATAAACACCTTCATTTAATGTTTAAATCCTGTCAAAAGATCGACAAAAGCATAGACATTCATGCAGAGAAAGAGCTGGATTAGATTTCCAATGCACAGAAACAAAGACATTTACTCGTCAGTATTCGTAAAATAACACAGAATACACATCGTGACTGTTGCGGGCATGAGCGGCGAAACAAAAGGAGAGTGTACTTTTCACTTTGGGATTAATTGACTTTCAAATCACAAAAGCCTGTCAAGAAAGGTCGGCCATTATCAATCGTCTAGTCTGACTTTAGCCCGAAGTTGAGCCTGACTTTCCCTCAGACAGACGGGGGCAGCTGTCAGATCGACTCGCGCTTCGGAGTGACCACAGCAAAGTCAATCATCTCATGGAGGGAGGGATGGAGGGGAGGAGGGAAGGATGGAGGGAGGGATGGAGGGAGGGTATCGCCGAGAGGGAAGAGCGCCTGGCTGAGGGGCGCAAGCGGCAGTTTTGGGCCCTCTCCATCCCCTTTGTTTGTTTGTTTGTTTGTTTGTGGGGGTATGAGGGCTGTATCAGGTGGCGTGGACCGGGCATGGCTCGCAGGACACGAGCGGGACAAGAAGACGTCAGTCAGTGGACACAGATCGGAGCTGGGAGGGACACGACGGCAGACGCGTGGACTCTGACCTTCCCCTGTAACTGTTTAGTCCTTTCTCGCTAATCCGCCTCCGTCTCTCTGTCTCTCTCCGGAGCGATATCCCAAAATCAGCTGCGTCTGATTGGTGATTGACTGGGGGGACGGGGCCCTCAGAGGTCCACCCGGAGGAGACAGTGGCCTGATGGGGAGCAGGCTGTGGTCTGTGTCCTTCAGAACAAGCGCGCTCCAAACGGAATGATGAAGCGTGGAGTAAATAGACGGGATGTAACATGAATAAATACTTGAGTGAATAAATGAATATAAACTAAATAAAAGACAGAACAAAATGAGCAAAATGTGGACCTTATTTAGACTTATTATAGCTTGGACCAATACTTAATTATTTGTATTCATTTTATTTATTTATTTTAATTTTCAATTTTTTTTTTATACATACAGCAACAAACAAACATAAATACTTCATTATTTTCTATACTATTTTCTATTTCTTTTTTTAAAACATACAGCAACAACAAGAAACAATCATTTTAATTTAATTAAAGGCGGTATGAACGATTTTTCGGTGATTTGAGAACGCATGCGCACTCCCCCGTGCGGACTGATACAACACACACGTGCGTTTGTTTATTAGCGCAACGGAGCGCATCGCATCGCTCGTCTCGCGTAGATTTCTGTCCACTTCTGCGTCAGCTCGAACTGTCTTTCTCCGTCTTCATTTTGCCCCGTACACTGAGGGAACTATATTATGATAGATCCATGCGCTTAGGCACGCGGAAACATGGGGACGAGCCTGACGCGGCTGCAGGTGAGCGATAGGTGCGTTTTATGATTGATACGTGGCAGGACAAATGATTTATCCACGCCACGAGGAAATATGATACAAAATTAGCTGAAAAAAATCGTCCATACCACCTTTAATTACATTTTTTTATTTAATTTTCTTTTTTTTATACATACAACAAAAACGTACATTAAACAAACACAAATACTTAACTATTCATTTTATTTTATAATTTTTATATAATTTTATATTTCTTTTTTTAAAACATACAGCAACAACAAGCAACAATTATTTTTATTTTTTTTCATTTTTTAATATAATTTTCTATTTTTTAAACATACAGCAACAACAAATGTACAAAAAACAAACACAAATACTTAATTGTTCATTTTATTTTATATTTTTTATATAATTTTCTATTTCTTTTTTTAAAACATACAGCAACAACAAGCAACAATAATTTTAATTTAATGAATTAATTTTTTATTTTTATTTTTTTAATACATACAACAAAAACGCACATAAAACAAACACAAACACTTAATTCTTCATTTTATTTTATAATTTTTATATAATTTTCTATTTCTTTTTTTAAAATATACAGCAACAACAAGCAACAATTATTTTGATTTAATTTTTTTATATCATTTTCTATTTTTTTTAAACATACAGCAACAAAAACTTACATAAAACAAACACAAATACTTAATGCATAAAGAACATATTGTTAGGAGTAATTCGGTTTATTAACTCCTTAAATAAGGGGTATGGAACTGAATCGATCTTAATACACTAGTTGTTCATTAAAAATTAAGTATTTGTTCATGCCCTATTACTCCTAATAAAATTTAAGTTATTATAAAGTGTTGGTAGTTAGCTCTTATTATTCCAATGAAGATTTAAGTGTGTTCGCTGAAGCTGGTTTGTTGAAATAACCAAGAAGGTTTCCAACACAATTTCGACCTGTTACCTTTTCCCCTCAGCTATTTATAACGGTGTTTCCTAATTAAAAACAAATAACTGAGCCTCACAAAACAGATTAAGTCTGCAAACCATCGCCAGACTCGGTTCTGAGCATTTCTGCCGTCAAATCGGGTGTCTGTTCTTCGTCTTGGATTTGATCAGATAAATTTCCCTAAAAAATGTGACTTATACTCCAGTGCGACTTATATGTTTTACTCTTCTAAATTATGCGGTTTTTTTGGCTGGTGCGACTTATACTCCAGTGCGACTTATATATGTTTTATTCTTCTCTATTATGCGTTTTTTGGCTGGTGCGACTTATACTCCAGTGCGACTTATATATGTTTTACTCTTCTCTATTATGCGTTTTTTTTTTGGCTGGTGCGACTTATACTCCAGTGCGACTTATACATGTTTACTCTTCTCTATTATGCATTTTTTGGGTCCAGAGCGACTTATAATCCGTAAAATACAGTAGTACGTCGCGTTCCCCGTCTCCACCACAGCAACAGAACCTCATTCTCTCCATCTTCCCCTCTTTTCATGTCTCATCTCAATTTTGGCAAAAAGTCTTGTCTGGTTGACGTTTTATTTTAACAACATAAGTGTTTTTCGATGGCAACTTTTCTTCTCTTCAAATTGCATTACAATGACATTACTGTGGTAGCAGATGTGCACTGCATAGAGTAGATGATGTTATCCAAGACACGGCCTCTTGAACACGCTCCTGCCCCCGTGATCCCTGCTCCCCGCCCCCCGCCCCCTTGGCCCTGCTCGCTCCAGCCCGGTGGGTCGACCTCATAATGCGAACCAGACCGGGGCAAGTGTCGCCGTGGAATTTCGACAGCGAGGCTTCATCTCTTGCCAGGTCCGGCCGCCCTGCAGTCAGCAGAAAGAAAAAACCCGAGGCCCGCGTCCAAACCCACGCCCCCACGCAGCAGCAGCAGCCTCGGCCTTCTCCGGAGCGTCGGTGGTCCCGGGGCGCGGCTCCGGGGGCTCCCAAATGTCCCGTGGATTCTGATCAGTCGACGCTTTCGAAAAAATCCAACCCGCGATTGATTGATATAGTGATGCGCGAGAAGCGATGGAAGGAACACCCAAAGAAAGTCGTAAAGCGAATCGCAAATCATGCAGGGGTTTTTTGGAGGGGAACAGAACTGTCGGTTGGACTTATGTTTCTGACCTATGTTGTAATTCTTTACGGTGTTTCGAGAAAGTGCGCGATCCAAGGTTCCACAGGTCTCGTCAAACGGCGCTATAGTAAAATTGGCACAGGCATAACAACAACTTGACATGTGCTGGCGGCCGCAGTCTTGTGCAATATCGTGGCCAGAGTTGGAGTGATCGTTGTTCTGTAACTTCTGATAAAGTGATTGTGAAGGTTCAAAGGTCAAACTGTGAGGTGTTTGCATGTTCTCTCTATGTATGGGTGGGTCGCAGCATCAGAACATTCAAGGATAGCTGGAAAAATTGAGTGGAAGAACAGGTCTTTGATGGATTTTGCTGTCGGATTGAAGATTTGTTGACCTGGTTTATGGTTCGCAGCGCTGTTATTACTGGGCGTGTCCACATGGGAAACAAAAAAGAAGTTCCACATATCTTCTGTCAGCATAAATAAACAAAAGTGAAACGCTTTCACAATTGTTTCGAAAAGCGGTGCCGTTATTCAACCTAAAATATGTTTGTGGAGCCAATCTTAACAAATACCGTATTTTCTGGACTATAAGTCGCACCTTTTTTTCATAGTTTTGGCCGGGGTCCGACTTATACTTATATTCATACTTATATACTTATACTTTGGAGCGACTTGTGATGTGATATTATTTGTTATTTTCACACTTGCAACCGCATTTCATACTCCAGTGTGACTTATATATGTTTTTTCTTCTCTATTATGCATTTTTTGGCTGGTGCGACTTATACTCCAGTGCGACTTATAGTCCAGAAAATACGGTAATGATAAGATTCAACTTTTCACATCTTCAGTTTGGATATTTATTACAAAAACACTCCCATGGAAGTCTCTGCCCACCAGTTCTTCCCGCTGATACGTCTCTAAGTCATCAGGAGTTTCGGACAAAGCCTCTGTTTGAACTCTGAACAGTTGCTAGCGCTAATTCCTCGCCGCGAGCATGTTCTGGGTTTGATTCGCGGGCGTTTCTGGGCGCGTTACTCCTCGTGTCTGGATGACCTTTGTCCAAAAACATGCTACATCCATCAGCTAACGTCCTGACCAGGCTGAACTCACGGTCTGGAGATCCACGAGCGTTGTACCGCGGCGCCAACAGCTCCCGACAGGTTGCAGTATTTGAAGGATGGGTCAAATGCTGTCTCTTAAACTTCAGCGACGCTCCACGAAGAACCATCTTTGAACATTTAAATTCAAGACCGAAATAACACCCAACTTTGACACGCTATCAGAATCATCTTGGAGTACATGCTTAGTTAATTACTTATCAGCGAGTAAGTACAAGCCCGTGTCACAACTTCAATGGAGCCCATTTGAGGCTTTTTTTTGTGGGAATTTTCAGCCCAAAGTGTAATTGTGTCGCTGTCAGACATGAACAGACACGACGGGGACAAGTACAAGACGGGGGCTGTGGAGAAACATGGCAGGCGTCTTTGTCTGAGGTTTGGTTAAAAGAACTCAAAGTGTCACGCGATGGGAATGAGACGAGCAAGAACTTCCTACTCTGCGCCTCGTTTAAAGTGGTCCCGGTCGGTCCTGCCAGTCGCCGCGGTCGACCACAGCCTCGCCGCAACCAACGGAGACGTACGCGACCGTGTTTGGTGAATATGGCAACGTTTAGGTGAGCGAAAACGAAGGAGCTGCTTTCGATAACATGTCGCAGACTCGATAATCAAGTGTCCGCAATCAATGGTTCTTCAACCAAAGCTGCAGTCGGACAGGAGAGCTCGTTACGGATGTGGAACTTCCCTCTACATCTGCAGCGTCGAAGTAAAATAATCAACTGTTTTAACTTGTCTAGATCAAACGTACTTTGAAACACAAGTCAAAAGACATGTATCACAAACAATAGGGGCATGATCATAATTAAAAAGTAGGAAGACTTAGTTATTTTTTATCAATTATACACTTCATTTGTAAATATTCACTTTATTTGTTGCATGTTATACTCTGATCTGGGTTAAAAGGCATTTAAAATACAAAGTATGCAACAAAAAAAAAATCACATTTTCTAATATTGATGAATTTGTACTTGGCCAGCTGAGTTCTTGTTGCGATGTAAAAAGATAATGGAATATTTCATGCTCTTTTGGACATGTACCGTATTTTCCGGACGATGAGTGGGTGCGACTTATACTTATATTTATACTTATATACTTATACTCCGGCGCAACTAATATGTGATAATATTTGTTATTTTCACACTTGCAACTGCATTTCATACTCCAGTGCGACTTATATATGTTTTTTTCTTCTCTATTATGCATTTGACTGGTGCGACTTATACTCCAGTGCGACTTATAGTCCGGAAAATTTGGTATATGGGGAACAGAAAACTCCAAACATATATACCTTTAAAAAAAAAGTATTACTGATGCTCAACAAAGTACTATTTTGTTTTATAATTGTTGTTCCGTTCTTCCAAATACTGTACAATCCACTTTTCAGTGTTTAACTTAAATGAGAATCGGGTGCAATCGTTAATAATAATAATCGTCAATAATGCAACCTTTTATGACTTGTATTGACAATAAATAATGCATTTAAAGGAGCAAAATCCAGCTTTTCTGTGTAACATTCTACGCAAACATCACTATGGAGACAAGAAAGAGACAGGAAACATTACATAGTGCGTGTTTAAAGAGCCAAATCGCTGTTATCTATGCGTACAAGCTAATGACCATTGTATTTGACTCATTTTTAATCATCTTTCAGGACAGGAAGCTGCAGAACACTTTCAAGAACACGTCTGCGGTGAGTTCCTCGTTGCGGGTTCTGCCTCTGAACACCGCCATCCGTCACTCTAATGCCGCTATCATTTATGCAGGATTAAAGCGTCTTAATATGCTAACAGCTGAGAAGACGGATCGCGGTGAAGTATTTTAATATCTCCGTCGATATGAGTCGACGCCAGACAGTTAAAAAGCCCGGCCCGATTGACACACGTTGATAGCGTTGAGGAGAATCTGAAGTGACGGGCGGTTGAAAAATGACGTTTCATCAAAAAGTTTGTGAATAGTGTCGTGCGCACAGAAGGAAACCCATGCATAAAAATACGCAGAGTCGACAGACCTAAAAAAAAATTACCGTATTTTCCGGACTATAAGATGCACCTTTTTTCATAGTTTTGGCTGGGGTGCAACTTATACTTATATTTAAACTTATATTCTTATACTTATACTCCGGAGCGACTTATATGTGATATTATTTGTTATTTTCACACTTGCAACTGCATTTCAGTGCGACTTATATATGTTTTTTTCTTCTCTATTATGCATTTTTTGGCTGGTGCCACTTATACTCCGGTGTGACTTATAGTCCAGAATATATGGTAATAAAACTATATTAATGTTAGTTATTTAATCATGTATTAAAAAAACAAAAACATATCAATTCTCTTTTATATCAGTTGTTCTAATTGATGGTATTGATACTGCTCTGTAATATTTGATACTTCTAGAAAATTACACCTTACTTTACTTTTAGATTTCACATTTCAGTTACAATATAAGGACACACATGGATTTATGATCAATATGAGTTTGAACACGCTCAATATCTGTTTGTGACTCGATATTCTGGGGCCGATAAGTTGCCTACTGTAGTTTATTCAAGGCTAATTGTTCACTTAACACAAAATATATTGCAATCGACATTATTTGAAGTTGACGCTACTTTGCCTTGCACCACTCAAACTCAAATGGAAAAACTCGGGTCGTCCGCGCTGTTTGCGGACTTCCCATTTCTCTGTCTCGTTTACGTGCGACTTTCCGCCGTAAACTCTTATTTACGGTTTGAACGACAAATGAACGCACCGTATGTACCTTGTGAAGTGAATGTGCGGCTCATGTGGAATGAATTTATGTTGGAAGAATTCGATTTTGAAGTGTCAGTTGTGGAACGCGGCCGCAACAAATGTTTTTCGACATTCTGCTCGTTTTCATCATCGAAACACCTTAAAGTGACGTTTGACAGGTTTTTACGATGTTCTAGTTTTGACTTTGTTTGGTGAATTTATACCTGTTGTACTTATAAATGATAGTTTTACACCAATCGAGCAAGTATTTGTGGAGAAAACGTTGAAAAATCTGTAGAAAATGACAGGAAGTGACATCACACTAGGGACATTACGAAGTTTATGCATAAATTACACAAAATAAACTACTTTTTTGACTCTTTAAACATCAATTCAACAAAATAAAGTCACTCTCATATATTTTCATCTGTGAAAAAAAAAAAAGTGACATTAGAAGCGTTTTTTCTCAGTGTTTGCTGGGTAATTTCCTAGTGTGATGTCATCAATTACAAACAGGAAGTGGAACTATAAAGCTAAAAAATGTGCTATTCTATGATAATATTTTAATATTTTTTAGCAAAACTTTAAATATATAAAACTTATGGGTCATGGGTACTTTAAACGCATATCTGATATCCTTCAATCTCCCTTTTTATTTAAATTTTGTCCTCAATTAGCAGCGTTTACGTGACATTGCACTGATTAAAGCGTATTTACCTAAAGAAATAAAACGTACCAGCCCTTTAAACAATACGATACATGTATTTTGGCTGAAAATTACAACACATTTGTATCATCAACATCCAAATACTCGACAAACGACGCGCAATTTCACGATTTGACCCTGGCTTGGCGTTGACTAGCGGCGGCATGCTAACACGTAGTGTAGCGGTTTGAGCGCCCGCCAGCCTCTGCCTTCACCTCCTCTGCCCACTCCTCCCTGCGCCTCCTGAATAAACCATCACTTAAAACCTGAATGGATCAATTAGCCAATTTATCCGTCTCTTTCTGACGGCGCCAACAAACAAAGTGACTGAAAACATTGTTAATGCATCCAAAAAAATAATAAAAGGGTGTGTGGGGGCGGGTGGGAGGGTTTCATTCCGCCTCTCACTCCCTCCCCGATGATTTGGAATAATTTGCTTTTGATTCCTTCCCCGGCTCTGTCTTCCTGGCAGTCGTCGTGAAAGCACTCTGCCACCAACTTTCCCCCAATATCTCCTTACTCAAATCAGCTAAATGGCTATTAGGGCTCGCGGCGCCTCCTGTCAAAGCCTCTCTGTAATCACGGGGAAAGAAGAGGTGCGATTTTGGATGGGCTTCGAGGACGGCAGCTGTGAATATTTTCGTTGGCGAGCGTGTCCAAAGTGTGTGCGGGTACCGGCTAATAGAATGTAATCGCGGGGGTCTTCGGGGAGGCCGCCGCGCGCACCCCGGCTTTAAAATGTACAATCAAAGGGAAAATGGTCCTATATTTTGGTGAGACTTTTATCCCCGGCGCAGCATTGACCGCGAGAGCGTCTAAAGTGGGAAGTCTAAGTGGGATTAAAAAAGCGTATTTTGACGTGAAAGCACCGATGCACTCCGGATGTGTATGTATAGTTTTGCATAAGATGTCTGCGAAAGTAAATGCGTGACCCAAGATGGAAAATCAACGTGTTTTAAGAGTCTCGCACGTTTGGAGCGTCTGCGTTCGAATGTTGTGCGACGACTGACGTCAAGGGCCGACAAAAAGGAAAAAAACTGTCGGAAGCCATGGATGTACTGGAGACATCGCAAACGTAAACCCGCCGCGAGTTTGAGCAGTTGTCAATCCGTTGGTAGCGCAGCGAAGTCGAGAAAGCGGCTGTAAAGACGATCTAATGGTGTTGGATCTTCAGGCATCTGTGGATTTCAAAATGATTGTGTTATTGGATTATGGAGTTTCCGATTAGAACGTTTTCGCCCGTTCAAAATGCTTAATTTGACTTAAAAATTGTAATTTACCCCGGTTTGCTCTGGCCCCGCTCGAGCCCGGTCGCTGCAGCGTAAGCTCGCTTTACTTGTGCTAGAGTTAAATTAATTTAAGTATGATAATGTGCTACTGTTGTTGCTCTGTGGCTCAGTCGGACCAAGTTCTACCGCCTCGACCAAATAGTTCTTCAATTGCTCTGACGTGGTTCTGGAAAGTCACTGCATTAAATATGTGACTGAATATTACTGATTAAAATATGAAAACAGAAACATAAATACACAGAATAGTCATATTTAATCAGACTGAAAATGCGACATATACACAAATAAGCATATATGGTCAGAATTAAAGTGCCCATGATGATGTTTTAATTTTGACTTTATTTGGTGTATGCGTACCTTTTGTAAATATAAATTATAGTTTTACACCAATCGAGTAAGTGTTTGTGGAGAAAATGTAGAAAAATCTGTAGAAAATGACAGGAAGTGACATCACACAATGGATTTGATGCATAATTTACTCAAAGAAGTAAATTCTGTAATGTATTTTCATTTGTCAAATAAAACAAAAAAATACATTAGAAGAGTGTAACGTCATCAATTATAAACAGGAAGTGAAATTATAAACAAAACAAAAAAGTGCCTTCCTGCAATAAAATTTATATATATATTTTTTTACCAACAATTCAAACCGTATTCATCTTAACTGTGTTTTAGTCCAATGACTCGTCCAACCTGTAGGGGGCACTTTAATCGCCCGTGTTAAACCCCGTCTCTCGCTCCGTCCAGCTTCACTTTCTTCACCCGTTTAATCTTTGTCCTTGGCCCCGTAGCTGCTCAAACACCCTCTCGCTTGGCCCTGTAACGGCTCAAACAGCCTCTCGCTTGGCCCTGTAACGGCTCAAACAGCCTCTCGCTTGGCCCCTGTAGCTGCTCAAACTGGCCTCTCGCTTGGCCCCTGTAGCTGCTCAAACTGGCCTCTCGCTTGGCCCTGTAACGGCTCAAACAGCCTCTCGCTTGGCCCTGTAACGGCTCAAACAGCCTCTCGCTTGGCCCCTGTAGCTGCTCAAACTGGCCTCTCGCTTGGGCCCATAGCGGCTCAAACTGGCCTCTCGCTTGGCCCCCGTAGCGGCTCAAACACCCTCTCGCTTGGCCCTGTAACGGCTCAAACAGCCTCTCGCTTGGCCCCTGTAGCTGCTCAAACTGGCCTCTCGCTTGGGCCCATAGCTGCTCAAACTGGCCTCTCGCTTGGCCCCTGTAGCGGCTCAAACTGGCCTCTCGCTTGGCCCTGTAACGGCTCAAACAGCCTCTCGCTTGGCCCCTGTAGCTGCTCAAACTGGCCTCTCGCTTGGGCCCATAGCGGCTCAAACTGGCCTCTCGCTTGGCCCCCGTAGCGGCTCAAACACCCTCTCGCTTGGCCCTGTAACGGCTCAAACAGCCTCTCGCTTGGCCCCTGTAGCTGCTCAAACTGGCCTCTCGCTTGGGCCCATAGCTGCTCAAACTGGCCTCTCGCTTGGCCCCTGTAGCGGCTCAAACTGGCCTCTCGCTTGGCCCCGTAGCTTGGCCCCGTCCTCTCCGCTCGTACGCTCTTGCCTCGCGCTGCCAGAAGACACTTAACAAGCTGGCAGTAAAAGACACGCGGGGCCCGTCGAGCATGTGGGCAAACTTAAAACGCCCTGGATTCAAAGTTAATTTTTCCAGACATGATTATTAAAAGCCTGTGCCAGTGTTGAGAGCGTGTGTGGCCCTCGCCGAGCTCTCCCATGTGAGCGTAAGCTGCCGCCGAAGCGCTTGACTGCAGCCTCGCGTTTGGCCACCGTCTGTGCCCAAGTGCCACTTTCACATGATTATGTTTAAGACGGTCAAGAGTATTGGGTAATCACTGACAGCATAATTACACTTTTAAAAGCCTCGGTACAGCACAAAAGCTTACTTCATAATGAGCAAGTGGTTTATTAACAATGATTTAGGCTTTGTAACTCCCTTAATTAAGTAGTTACTAAGTCTTTGTTCGTGTTTTATTGAGGTAATGTGAGTTGTAGTTGAAGTATTTGTATTCAGAAGGTAAAAAGTTTCAATATTATTGCGATATGCTTATGCCAGTATTTCAAATGAGAATGAAATAAATAGAATGAATGAAATAAATAGAATGAGGAAAGTAAATATAATGAGGATAAATAGAATAAAATAAATAAAATAAATAAAATAAATAAAATAAATAAAATAAATAAAATAAATAAAATAAATAAAATAAATAAAATAAATAAAATAAATAAAATAAAATATGAAATAAATAAATAAAATAAATAAATAAAATAAATAAATAAAATAAAATAAATAAAATAAATAAAATAAATAAAATAAATAAAATAAATGAAATAAATGAAATAAATGAAATAAATGAAATAAATAAAATAAATAAAATAAATAAAAATAAATAAAAATAAATATAATAAATAAAATAAATAAAAATAAAAAAAATACAAATAAAATAAATGAAAATGTTGATGTCGAAAATCTGCAATAATAGCCCACACTGTTATTAGAATTACAAAATATTATACGGAAAAGACTGTGGCTCTTCTGGTGGAGGGTTGTCTCCATGGGGATGTTATCGCTTTGCCTGGAATGTTCCACAGTACGGCTTTAAACTCATCTCTCTTCAGGAGACGCCACCAGGCCATGTTGAAATTGTGGTCGATAGTTGAGTCCCCAAAACGTTCTTGTGGAGGGGCTTTCAGAGACGAGGAAGAAAGCTCAGACTGATGAAAAGTCAGTAAGTTTGTGTTTTGGCTTCCTGACTATCACATAATATAGGGTTATTGTAACTGCAAATAACAGTTTAAAGGAAATATTATTTCCTTTAAACTGTTATTTGCAGTTACAATAACCCTCATTTCTTATCATTCTGAAACCCGTGGGTAAACGAGACCACCAGACGTGAATTCTCAGCCACAGAAACCCCCTCTGCGGAGACGAGCAGTGGGCGAACTCCCCGAAAAGTTGCAGAATACATGACAAAGTGCACCTTTAAAGACACGACATGTAACTGTAGAGCTGCACGTCTGCGTTTGAGAGCACAGATGTGGAGGTGGAGCGAGGATGGATGGCTTTGGACAGACGGAACATGTTCCAATGACTACAATGGCCACATGCCACCGCACTCACCCCTCTAACCCCGCTCTGCTTCTCCTCTTCTCACTCTTTTTCACCCTTTTCCCCCCTTCTCCTCTCTCTCTCTCTCTCTCTCTCTTTCTCTCTCCCTCGCTTCTGCCCTTTTTCTCGCTGTCTTTGGCAGCGGCGGCGGCGGCGGCGATTGCCCGCAGCAAGGAAAAATATGTTCCCTGACTTCACTGCAAACACACACACGGCCACAGGTGGGTTTCAGTCTGGAGGTGGAGCTAACGGCAAACAAACTTTAGCTGAATTTGTAAATATATTCTGCAAACGTTACTTTTATTTGCACATTTCTATGTATCGTATTTTCTGGAGTATAAGTTGCACTGGAGTATGAAATGCGGTTGCAAGTGTGAAAATAACAAATCATATCACATATAAGTCGCTCCGGAGTATAAGTATATAAGTATAAGTCGCACCCCGGCCAAAACTATGAAAAAAGGTGCGACTTATAGTTTGGAAAATACGGTAATCGATCGTTTTTGAGACATTTCTGCTGTAATATGCAATGAGTATGTTGTAAATATATGAAGAGGATAAAGAGCGATTCAATAAGTAAATGTTTGGTAGTGGTTTTATTTTATATTGTATTTTAGTCACTTATAACCTGTAATAACTATATTATTTTAGCCTTAATAAAGCGTAACCAAAGATGTCATAATGAACACATTGTTGAGCTAACTCTCAACTCTAACTCCTAAACCCCAATCATTCTTTATACCATATTTTCCGGACTATAAGTCGCACCAGCCAAAAAAGGCATAATAGAGAAGAAAAAAACATATATAAGTCGCACTGGAGTATGAAATGCGGTTGCAAGTGTGAAAATAACACATAATATCACATATAAGTCACTCCGGAGTATAAGTATATAAGTATAAATATAAGTATAAGTCGCACCCTGGGCAAAACTATGAAAAAAGGTGCGACTTATAGTCCGGAAAATACGATAAACACTGTGTTCATTACAAATTAAGTCTATTTTCATGTTTTATCAAGGTTAATTACTGTAGTTATTTTAGAGTGTACAGAAAATGTGCACTGAGAATTAAAGAGCAGAAGGAAAGAAATATGCTTTAGGAAATAGTACATTTTAAAAAGCGCTCAACTGTTACGTTAAAGTTCATCACAGTTTGTATTCGCGATGTTGATTCAGAGCCCGATGCCGTTTGTCACCGTCTCCGGATCTGCTTTGATTGACTCGGCCGTAATTCACCTCATTTCGTGGTCTGATTTTGAAATAATAGCACGTTTCACGAGTCCAGAGCGGCTGTAAAACACTCGTCCGCAGAGATAAGTTCGGTCTGTGTAAGTCACTGGCGTTGACAGCAGCTCGATGAGGCATAACTCTTCCACGTGCAAAATAAAATACTGACATTTATGGACTTCTTTTCACCAATGTTTGTGAAAGCCACACTCAGACCCCAAATTGGCAAAGATACAAGAGTACGCAACACACAGAAGAGCTTCAAAGTGATCAAATATAAGTACCAGTTATTGTTTTGAACAGTAAAAAGTCCTCAAACTGGCACGTATTACTCAAAAAAGTAATGTTTATGTCACAAATGAAGGATAAATTTGAATACTGTTGCGACACTAACCAAATTTTGCCATTACGATTTGTCTTTTTATAATTTAATTGAATTTGTGTTATATTTTTGCTATATTTTGCTATATTTCAAATGCATTAATCGCTCTGGAGATTGTGTGTGAATAAAGTGACATTTGATTTGTTCACAACAGCCATTCTTGACCAAACAAACAGCCTTAAATGGCTAAACTGGTTATTTAAAGATGAACTGTGTCACTTTTCTGTATTGTTATTCTTTTGTCTGAAATTGTACACAGTTTGGCATTATACTTATCAATCATTTATTCAATTAAGTGCTAAAAATGCTTTGATAAACATGCTGTGGACGGGTTCGCCTCTCCACAGATCTGACCTGTGACCTGCTTGTCTCTGTGGAGAGGGTTAATGCCATACTGTGGACATTTCCAAGTGAACATCTCCATGGAGACAAAAGAAAAGAGTTACATACATTTGGGCTGTGATGACTAATCAGCGAATTCTAACTGTCAACGATGTAAAAAAAATAAAACTAAATTAAAGTCTTATTTTGACCATCATAATCATTATCTGGACTAAAGAGACTCTAAAACACACGTGAAAATACCTTTTATAACAAAGACAGTGACTTAAATCCAAATGTCAAAAAGGAATACCGTATTTTCTGGACTATAAGTTGCACCTTTTTTCATAGTTTTGGCCGGGGTGCGACTTATACTTATATACTTAAACTCCGGAGCGACTTATATGTGATATTATTTGTTATTTTCACACTTGCAACTGCATTTCACACTCCAGTGCAACTTATATATGTTTTTTTTCTTCTCTATTATGCATTTTTTGACTGGTGCGACTTATACTCCGGAAAATACAGTAAACTTCTTTCAGTATTCCATGAATAATACATTTTATTTGTAAATCTTCTCTATCTAGAAGCCTCCAGTCACCATATTTCAGTCTTTATTTGGTTAAAATGTGTTTAAGAAAACTCAGGGTACAATGTAATCATCATTTGACAAGTTGAAAAATGGAAAACTAAAAATAATCATTGGCCCAAGTTAATTTTAATGCATCGAAATGTTAAGAAAAAGGTGATCGTTCTCACTTAATCCAAACCAAATTTAAAACTAAACACTCCGTACGTTCTCCCCCACCGTCCTCGGAGTTCAAAGCGACATCCGCCCTCGGTATCGTGCACCATCAGCGCGGAAAGAAAAACCTGACCGGGGAAAGTGGATTTGGAGATTTGAACTTGAAACACCTTTCCACGGTTAAATCTACATTTGGACACGGACTCAATTATGGAAGGGGAGCTAATCCTGAAGACCCTTTTAACCCGGAATGTACCGCGGGGCCAGGCAGCACCGCGCTCCCCCGTTCGGAAATCAAAGCCGTCTAATTAAAATCATAATGGTCGCGGTTAAGATGATTATCTACGGGGCGCCAGATAAGGCAACCTCCAGCAGATTTACCCCCCCCCCCTTTTTAAATATGTATGCAATACTATTAGTCCACGGGGTCCAGAGCCGGCGTTAAAACGGTTTATGAAGATGACTCGGGAGATGAAGCGATGGAGGAGCGTCTTAACGTGGCGTGGAAATGACGGGGATTAAGGCGGAGCCACGAGGAGGTGACCAGGTGTGAGCGAGGTTTGCGGGGCCATGAGGAGGCAGGTGTGCGTCCTCGAGGTGCCGAGGGAACGAGGGCAGAAGGGAAAGGGTCCGCGGGGCGACGTGTAGCGGGCTGTGGCAACGGGCACGTGAACATCGGGCGCACGGGAATTGCGGCGAGGCAGTGAAGTAAATAAAGACGATAAAGGACGTGACATGGGCAAAGACGTCTATTTGTGTTGGTTTGTGTTTGTTATAAGTTTTGTGTTTCGTTTTTAAGGTGTTAAGGTGATAATAAAAGACTGATTTCCAACTTTAACTTGTCTTCTTTGCTCACAATGGTCAAGAAGTTCCCTCTAAAACATGTTCAGTTCATATTAGATGTAAATATGAGGGCAGGGGAAATAACTATGGCTGTTATTATTACTTTTCATATTCTATTTTTGTAATTAAATCTCAAGTTATATGTCTAAAGTCCAAGTCAAGTCCCAAGTCTTATACTTTGAGTTTAAAGTCCTTTC
Source organism: Eucyclogobius newberryi (assembly GCF_026437365.1). NCBI lineage: Eukaryota > Metazoa > Chordata > Actinopteri > Gobiiformes > Gobiidae > Eucyclogobius > Eucyclogobius newberryi. Next base: position 6,216,036 of record NW_027315846.1, read on the forward strand.
AAGTCTCTATCGAATGATCAAACACAGCGCGTACTTTTTTGCAATGTACCGTATTTTCTGGACTATAAGTCGCACCCCGGCCAAATAATGAAAAAAAAAAGGGTGCGACTTATAGTTTGGAAAATACGGTATATGATTTTTGTAAGTTATCCTGCTTAAAAGAGTCTATTAGTCTATACTATTAGCAGAAAGTTTGTTCCGAAATGTACTAAATGTATATAAGCAGTATAGATTAGTATTTCCATCCATTTTATCAAGTGTCAAATCATCAAAATAGTGACTGAAATCTGTTTTGAGTTTGTGTTTTGATAGTTTTAAGATCCTGGTCACACCTTTTGATCATTTTTCTTTCGCATTTGACTCAAAAAAACAAAAACTGACACATTTTCCCATTCTAAAATCAGGAAGCCACTTATTGTTTTCATATTTTTCAAAGCTCCACTATGAGTATTTCAGTAGCTGCCCGCGGCCCGTCTGCCTCGCCCCGTGTCATCCATCCCTCTTCCCCCGTAAAGCTCCGCCACGGGGGCCCCCCAGCTCAGCGCCTCCGTCCGGGCCCGCCGCCAAAAAATCCCAACCGGCCCCAAAAACGATCCGTCCTTATCAGTGCGCATCTGCAGGGAGGGGGCGTGGCTGCGTGCGGTGCGGGCGGGCGTCGCTGGCCGAAACGCGCGGGAAAGCCCTCTGAGGGACGCTTGTCATTGGCGCCGCCGCGGACCACCTTGGAAGCGTTCGACCGCGTGTCACTCGGAGATCAGAGAGAGCCGCCGCGCACCTCGGGCACCGCGACGACGCAGATTACCAAAGTGTCTTGTTGTGAAACGCAAATTGAGCCGTGCAAATTGGACGAGAGCGACAATGTGATTTTTTTGGGGGGGTGAAAATGTAATCAAGGGAGTTCAAAGGGTTGTTTACAGTGCGTCAAGAGGCTTTCTTTTTGGATTGGGTTTAAATAATCAAAATAAAACATTACGTTCCTCCATGTTGATTGGAAAAGGTCCCGAACAGTTAGTGGCAGCGCTGAGACGTTCTGAAAGTTCCAACTTGTCTTTCATAAACTGTATTTTCTTCATAGATACGTGTTGATAGTGATTCATAAAGCTTATGTTGGGATTCAGTTTGCTGTTGTAGGTGTCATTTTGAGGACTTTTGACAGTTTAAAAGGTGAAATGTTTAGTTTTGAATGGTTAATCGCTACAGCAGAGGTCTTAATTTTCCATCAGTCTGAAACCAGTTCCATTTTTGAGGTTATAAATTAAATGGCAGATTGTGTTAAATTGTGCTTAATTTGCGAAAACTTGAACTGCAGCAAACTTACAATAAATTATCTTTCAATAGAATTACTTGATAAACTAACTTACTATAAATTAACTTTAAAAAACCTTTACTTTTTGGGAGCATAGTTTCATTTAGCTTCAATCAAATAAAAAAAACAGATGATTTACACCAGATTTAGCCAAAGCAAATGTCCATGTGGAAGAGTTTAATAGTATAGATCAAATTGGCATGGCAAAATGTTGCTTCATGAACAGTAATGTACAGATGCACGTATGAATGGATTCAGATTCCAAAGCAAACGTCACAAATTAGCAGTAAAATCTTATTTCAGACGAGTACAAGTGTCAGAAGATGTATTATTATGTTAAGTAGATATAGTACAATTCATGTGTTCAAAGTGTTCGTGATCCTGAGATTGTATTGAACGCATTTGAAGTCATGTGTTTTTTGTTTGTGTATTTTTTGTGTCGGGTCTAAGGATGCTGGGACTTTTATCCGTTTAAATCGCACCAGCCAAAAAATGCATAATAGAGAAGAAAAAAACATATATAAGTCGCACTGGAGTATGAAATGAGTGTGAAAATAACAAATAATATCACATATAAGTCGCTCCGGAGTATGTATATAAGTATATAAGTATAAATGTAAGTACAAGTCGCACCCCGGCCAACACTATGAAAAAATGTGCGACTTATAGTCCGGAAAATACGGTAATCTGTTTGTCTATTTCATTGTCGGCCATCGAGGAAACTCCTGTTGTGATTTTGGGCATTACAAAAAATAAATTGAATTGAACTGAAGTAATGTAACAGTACAAATAAACGTGCGTATTTAAAAGTATTTTAAAGTGCACATTTATTCACTTTATGGACGTCAACAGGAAGAAAAGTGGCATCTTTCTGCAGCTAATACATAAAAACAATAAAACCTACTATGGATTAACTAACAAAGCGTTACATCCGTGCTTTTATAGATGACATTTGGACCCTTAAAGTGTCCATCATTTTGGCAGACGCAAGTATGTCTCTCTTTCTGACCCGTGAAGAGTGTCTGTGAGGATCGGGCCCAAAGTCCTCTGAGTTCATCGTCCCGTCCCGTCCCCTGGAGCCCAGATGTGATCGCAGCTGGATGTGGCCATTCATCGACCCGAGCTGACAACATGTGACATGAGAGCAGGGCCCCGCCAGGACCCTTAGCCCTGTCACTCACACACACACACACACACACACACATGCGCCGGAGTCATGAGCGCTGTGGGGACATTCATTTCCTGACCCCAAACTGTAAACTTGAGAGAGATGAATTAGCCTCATTCGTGGCTTCATAAAAGGCTTTTGATATCAACTGATGTTTCTAATAACCATATCTACAATGTTGTGACCCTTTAGTAGAACTACCGTATTTTCCGGACTATAAGTCGCACCAGAGTATAAGTTGCACCAGCCAAAAAATGCATAATAGAGAAGAAAACAACATATATAAGTTGCACTGGAGTATGAAATGCAGTTGCAAGTGTGTAAATGACAAATAATATTATAACTCACAGTATATAAGTATAAATATAAGTATAAGTCGCACCCCGGCCAAAACTGAAAAAAGGTGTGACTTATTGTCCTGAAAATACGGTATACTTATGCCATATACCATCATTTATCATGAACAAAGATTAAATTCATTATGAACACATTGTTTATTAGCTTCATTACTAAAACCCTAACCTTATTAATGTCCTAACTAACCCTATCTTCAAACCCCATAGTTAAATAGTTGTCTGGAAAACAATTTGTTCTGTATGAATTAGAATGTGTTCATGTTTAACTAAGACAAAGAGTCAGGCTAATTAAGATGTAGCTACAAATTGTCCTTACTCTTTTAGGTGTGTTTTAAAGAAGATATATGTAACTCAGGTAATAAAGCTCCCCCTGCAGCTCCCTTTAGAAAATATATGTTTCGTTTTTCCTTTCTTTCTTTCTTCATCATAATATAACAACATAACATAATTGCGTACAAAAACATTTCACGTTGTAAAACATTAAAAAAGAGCCAGGGTTTCTCAGAGCCTGCAGGGGGCGACGACAGGCATTTCAAATCCCCCGAAAATACACATTTAACCTCACAGGGATTTATAAAGACATTCAATACGGTGAAAATGTGACTTAGTTTATTTGAAGCTAAAGGGAGATTTGATTTTCCAAAAACATTGACCTCTGCATTTAACCCACGCTGTTCTGGGACATTCAGAACCCCCTGATCCCCCTCTGTTGGTCAGCAAACCTTTCTTAAAGTCTTAAGCTTAGTGAAATGATCTGCTCCTGACCCCTATCTTAACCCCAGGCCTCACCCTGACTATGAGCTAATATTTAATTCAACCCTTTTCTCTGCATTTCTGTGGTGAAGCGGCAGAAGGGGATCAGGGGGATCAGGACCTCTGCCCAGAAGCCCATCACCAGAGTTTGGCCAGGAGTACCAATGGAGGAGAAGCCTTATGAACGTTTAGTTTGATGGAGAAAAACTCACCCAGATACATT
>NW_027315846.1:6224841-6394841 GCF_026437365.1 Eucyclogobius newberryi
TGCGACTTATACTCCGGAAAATACGGTAAGTCCAATATAATATAAAGCTTGGGATCGAAACACTTGTGCACAACGTTCATTTGCCAAAACAAAAAGTAAACGAACGCGCCATGAAACAACCCGTTAAACAGCTAGGTAACTTTATCACACTATAGCATCCAGAATACCTTTGAATTGATGCTAAGTTTAGTATTTAGCATGCTACAACTCTCCATCGGTTTCACGTTAGGCCAGCTGAAAATTCCCTTAGATGTCTTTACAGTTCGACCTCATATGCGTACGTTTAAAACATGCCCTTTTGTTTCGTCGGTGGACAAAAGCGCTCACTACACTTTTCGCCTCTTCTCCCGGAGCTCGTTTTGTGCATTCTCATTATACTGCCTTTTCCTGCCTGCGTGTCCAGATGGCAGGGCGTCTTGCTGTCATAATGCTGCGGTAATCCCTGTGCACATGGTGGCCTCGCTCGCTCCGGTAAACACCCCGCACTCGGCCCATTGTTCCCCGCCCGAGCGTGTCTCCGCGCCCGGGCCCTTCGGAGCGCCGGGTGCCCAGGGTCTGCGGCGCTGGACCGGCCCCCGCTCCAGACGCGTGTGACTGCCCGCCACAGGTCAGGGAGCGCCAGGGGAGAGCAGCGCGCGGGTGTACAATGTGTTGGCGCGGCTCGGGGAACAGCAGAAGTTTGTCTCAAGTCTTAAGACCGTCGTTTTCTTTATGGTCATTGTCTTGTTGTGGTTTTTTTGTTTCATTCAAATGTGTCTAAGCCTTGTTTTTCTTTGGGGGACATGCATGCTGTAGAGATTAAGGTGCACAAATGTCACGAGGACGAGTCAAATATGAAGACCACATCAGAAGACTTTGACAAACTTTATTGACGCGTACAGGAAATTACTTCATTCATGTTTAGTTCAGCGAAAGGGACTAAACCCAATAACTTTTCCCACAGTACAAATATATTGTTAAAGCATCTACTTGGGTCAAAAATGAGACCACAGAACTTTCCCTGCATCTAATTATAGAGCGTTTAATTGTCCGTGAAGCAAGAAACGCGATGTATGCTAATGTTTGCTAGCTTTACCGTGACGACAGAACTCGCTACTACTCGAACTACTTGTTGTTTTTCACTTTTTAAGGCGGTAAAAATCAGTCTCAAAATAAATCTAGTCCCAAAATAAAGCTGCAACTTACTTTCTCATAAATTTGCAAATGTACTTGGGACAGAAAACGAATGAAAGTACTAAAGCCGTGTGCGTCGTTATATGGCATTTTGGGACGAGAGCTTGATGGCTGCGCAATGCTTCAATAAAGTTGTTCTATAACTGATAAAGTTGGTCTAAAACTGCGCTAGTGGTCAAAAGAATCATGCATGTGAATTCCTGCAATTTGCCAAAGGGTTTGTAATTGCTGTGAACAAATACATATACATACGGTTTGAAAATCAAGCACCTCGGCTCTGGGACTCTTGAACAGTTCAGCTTTCATAGATGGAACGTCTCCTTGTTTTGTCCATGATCAAGCACAAACCTTATTGTAACAAGACACTCCAAGGGCCGCTTTATCCATGTTATGTTCCTTTTCTCGTCTTTTCTGTCTTCCATACTAAATTCTGACGTTTCATTGTGGCTGGAACATTTGTCACAACGGCCAAAGAACTTCTCACTCTCAGGTCAACAAACAAGTTGCGTTGTACAGTAGCTTCACGATTGAATGTCTTTGGAGGATTGAGGTAGCAAGATCGCAAGGAGCTTCTTTCTATCGGCGTCTTTCTCCATTTACAACGTCACGCTCTCTCTTTTTTTTTTTTTTTTTGTTTGATGCAGTTCTTGAACGTTGAAAGGTTCCGGTCTTGCATCGTCCTGGCTTTTAAATTGGACACGCTAAAGCTGCTGTAAGTTCGGTTTAAGTCTCGGTTCGTTGTAAGCCTGACTTGATTCGATCAGACTCGGCTACGCCACCGACTTAAGCATTTTGGAAACTTCGGAGAGAAGACTGCAGGTGAGGAAAACAAACCCTGACCACAAATTGCATGTCTGGCTAAAGCAGTTACCAACATTTCCCTTAATGAGATTTGTTACTTTAATTCTCTCCAGATCCTCCTCCTCCTCCTCTGACAAAAATGTCCCCTCCGGTGCTCTGTAGCCACTCAAAGATAGCATTGCACACAAGGCATAAATCCTGGAGAAAGTATTTTGTAAGCAAATATTTCTGAACAAATGCTGCTCGGCGTGTCATCGGTATATTTACGATGGCTCAAAGACATGGCTGTGTGGGTCTAATTAAAAATGTGAAAGGGTTAGCAGCCTGCCGCTCATTGCCAGGCCTTGGCAGCTCTCCTGTCAGGGAGCCAGCTGTTTAGTCCTGCCCTGAATTATTGCCAGACCCACCGCCAGGCATTGTGGGATTGGCAGGGCCGGGGCGGAGGACTATTGTGCGCATTCACTAGAGGGGAGAGGCTAAGAGGAGAGGGAGATGCGAGCATTCTACTCCCTCTAAGTTCAGAGGGAAAGACGGGAGTCAACGAGGAACACTAAACTGCAAAAAGTCACACATGTACGGCTAATGTATGTTCACAAACGTTGTTCTTTAAGGAGTACAACCAAGACAACGAGATTTGAAGAGTTTTCGGCAGTCGTTGGTTCACTTCCTGTTCGACTCTGTGGTCCAAAGAAGCTGCTCTCCAGTCGCTCACAGCTTCTGCAGGTTGAGCGTCTCTCGCAGCGAGGAATGGCTAAACGGACGAGTCGCTGTCTCTGACCAAATGTCACCTTCACTGTTCGCTCTGGACTCAAGTGGTCCTCCGATTTTTAACGTCAAAAGTTGGACTGTTTCACTGAGTTTATTCTTAGAAAGAGAGACGAAATGGGTTGTTTTTGCTCATGATCATCAAAGTAAGCCGTTTGACATTTGTTTCATTTTCTAAAGAATACGTAATGAGACCAGATTTATAATAACTACACTTTGATTTGACTTAACAAAGCAAGAACATAATGCATAATGAACTACTCAGTTAAGGTTGGGGTTAGGAATTAGGGTTAGCCTATCACTTAAGTAAATACTAACCATTGACAAGTCATTGTTATCTTTGTTCATGCTTTACTAAGGCAAGTGCAGTTATTATAAAGTGTCACATACATAAGTTCCATGGCCCTTGAGCAAGTATGTATCAGTAAAACCATTTATTTTGAGTGAATTTGATTAAAAATTAGGGATGTCGCAGGTTCTACATCGAGCAAAGACGGTCCCTCATCCTTGGGACAGTTCGCTCACCATGTCTACGGATGAAAGTGGGCGTGTGCGTGAGTGATGGCGCCGATGGAGTAAACGGCCCCGGGGCGTGTGTGGCGTGTGTGGCCGAACAGGAAGCCGCTCAACGCCAACGAATGAAAACTATCACATCATCGATTGCGGCTCTGCGGTTGGGGAATCGCAGAAACGTCGAGCCGCGTCGGAAAAGCCTTACATACAGATCTGTGCAGCTGCAAGGTTTTACAGAGGGTATTTGAGTCCTCGGAACGCCAAACGCAGACAGCCCCGTAGCCACAAGTTCTTACGCTTCACCTCCCCCCCCGACAGTCCTTCTAATCTCGTTCCGTTGGATGGATTTGACACCACGTTCGGCGCAGAAAGATCACCGTTGTCCCGCTCGACAGGGACAGTGACAAGTCTTCCCTTCTCATCTTATTTTTAATTCTCCATCATGATGTTTCAGTAAAACGAGAGCATGTTTGATCTCTCTCTGTTGTTCCCCTGGAGACGCCCCGCCGCCCTTTTCCCTTTCCCTCCCATCCCTTCGCACAGGTCCTACCTACGCCGTCTCGCCTCGCTTTCTTTTTTGTTTTTCCCCTTTCTCTCTGGGACTCGCGGGCCAAGAGCTCATAATCATTTCAAAGGTCCTTTAAATTTATAATAAGACTTTTGCATAGCGATAAACAACGTGTCACCGGGAGAACGTCGGCGCGTCTCTTCAAATGTTCAAATGCAGGGACGGGCTCGGTGGGTGACCCGGAAGCTTTTTGTTGAATTCGGCGGGTATTTGTGCGGCTGATAGTGGGACAAGTCTCCCAGGCTTTTGTTATTCAGGCCTATATGAACAATAATATCAAAGAGTGTCGCGTCTCGGTGGCTCACTTGGGTTTTTGTCACTTTTTCATTGTTATTATTCCCTTTTCCACGCTAACAATACACAATTTATGGACGTATAGAGGCGTCATTGTTTGCACTGTGGAGAAATGTCTGTTGTACGATCAAATTTAAGCAGTACACTGTTGAATAAATAACGTTTGTGACCCGCTATAGATACCACAGCAACAAGTTTGATTATGTCACTGAGTCTGGGTGGCTGTACTTCCCCGTCAACCTTAAGCACTTCAAGGCTAATCCTCCAGTTTGGTTGTCATGACAAAGAGCTTCTTCAGGATACGCCAAAACTTGTTTATCTTTTTATGTTGCTTTTTTATTGCCTTGGTCCGTTTGCTCTCTCAACTCATACGTTTATTCAACTTCCGTCCATACATTTGAATGGAACTTTTCAAACTCAAATTGTATTCCTCACATGGGAACATAAAGCTTCCTTCTCTTTAAAGGTATCTACTGTACAAACTTTCCAATCTTGTATTAAGATTTTTACAATATTAAAATTTTTAGGCCAATTTTCAGTAAGATCAACTTACTAAATACTAAATAAGATATCCAAAATGTGCTTATTTTACATATAATTAACAAAATGAATCAACGTTTTATATTTGAAACTGGCTTTTTCAATTTTTCTGATTTTATTGTTCCAAATATATGTAGTTAATGAGGAGGTGGACCACGCCTCAACCTCCGACTCCTCCTCCCTCAACCACTCCTCCGCGTTTTAACCACACCTCTAATTACCCAGAAGCCCTATGTATACAGGCCTATCCCAGCCCATCATCATTTTCACCTTAACACATCACTATTTTCACCTTAACACATCACCATCTAAGGAAGGGGGCGGTTCTGAATTGACTGATCACATGAGAAGGAGGAGCCTAACCCTGAGTCTCTACACAGCCGACTCTACTCGATCTATCATTGTCATCATCACTATTGTCAATAAACCTTCTCTCATATTCCAATGTTGTAGCGTGGTCCCTCCAGCTGAAGTGAAGCAATTAAAAATGTGTGTAAATAACAAAAACACAAACACATTTCTGTAAGTAAACTTCAGAAGAAACTACAATGACACTACTATAAATGTAAGATTTGTTCCTATTCACCTGTAGTGACATCTTGATCAAGGTCGACGTGACTACATGGCAGTCCCAAGCCCAGTACAATTACGGTAGCGGCATCTGGCCTAAAAAACACTGCATATACTACATTTAAATCTGCAACCTTCACCTGCTCACGTTTTGGACTGGGATCTTGTCGTTCACTGTGGGCTCGATGGCATTTTGATACTGTCTTTTCTGTCTATTTAAATACACCCGTGCAGCGTACATGAACATTATTCCAACTTAATCCTTTGTTTGAACACATTACACACCCAGGCACTCCGGCGTTTGTACTCCCATGCATGATATTGTGCAGAGAAAGTTATGTTGCGCCTCCTCCAGCTATAATATCTCTCTGATCCTCTTTTATTCTTGTCTATATGGATTTCCGCGCCCCCCAAAAAACGCTGTATGATTGTTCATTTGCCTGGTGGGCGCTCGCTCCGACTCAACGTTGACTCCGGTTCTGAGCCCTCTGACACTGTTTGCATGTAAACAAATTCTCACTCCCTCTCGCTGCAGAAAGAAACACTCCACGGAAGGAAATCGAGAAGCTCACTCCGCGTCTCCCCCATAAATCTTTTAGCACGCGCCTCTTGGCTAAATGACTTTGTACTGACAAAAATTAACCTCCATCCCGCCTCGCAAGCTGTGTGAGCGGAGAGAGCGCGGCGGCGCGGAAGAAACGAATGGAAGAGAGTCTCGAACCGGCGTGAGACGTTTTGGGTTTTGGGCCGAGCGGGGAAACGGGGAAAGAACGCAACGTTTTCTGTGGGTTTCGGGAGGTTTTAAGGCGGGATTGAAAAGCTATTGACATACTCAGCGAGAGGTACATGACGACGTTTTGCCTTTTGGAGCAGGATAACTTTGAAATAAACAAGTGCGTCGGTTTGTTGTTGTCCCGCGCGGCTGCATCGTTAACATGCTCTTCAAATATCACGTCCATCAGTAGATCGGGACGGATTTTTGAGAATTTGGCATTTTGTCCGTCAATTTTCAATGTTTTCTGGAGCGTTTGTAGAGCTCGCGATGAAGGCTTCAGCGTGTTCTATTAGCATAATGTTTATTAAACTGGTTATAATTTTACAGGCGGGCCACTGGTCATAAAAAGGTAATAACCTCTAATGGAGTGTTTTACATGGCCTATTCATTTGGATTTATGAAGTAGTAAAAGACAGAGTGCAGCAGATGACCAATGTTGGACCGTACTTGACTTATTTGGGATTAGTTTTAGTTTAATTCATTATTTGGACTAAAACTATGTAAAACAAATCAGCTAACGGATATAATATTGAACCTATGTTATGAATGTTTTGTTATAGTAAATTAGTAAACACAAATTGTCTGTAACTACACTTTTAAACGCCTTAATAAAGATTGGAAAAGTGCTTTAATTCAGTGTTATAACGCGCAGTACAAGAACAGCTGGAGAATATCAACATGTCATAAAAAAAATAGATAAATAACGTTAAATATACACTGCAAACTCACACACTATAGAGGTAGAGGGGGGAAAAAGTATAAGCAATTGAACATTTAGTTAAATTTTTTTAGAAAATGTGTTAATTAAAATGTCATCTCCTCTAAATTATGAAAAATCCTTTTTTTAGTTATTTTATTCAACTTAATTTCATTGCAATGTTATGTTTTGTATTGTTCTGAATCTTTTCAATTAACAGTGGATCTGAAACTTTAAAAATAACTTCCCTATAGACAGAGCAGATAAGATAACCTTTATTTGTCCCACAATGGGAAAATTCCAGTGTTGCAACACAGATTAGGCATAGAAGTATAATAAAAAAACAACAAATGAAACTAATTGTAAAAAACCTATCGTACTCCTAATAAAAATACTGCACCAGGATGATTCACATTATGTCACAGTATTGCACATGATTATTTCAGTATTGCACATGAGTATGACAGTATTGCACATGGTTATTTCAGTATTGCACATGAGTATGACAGTATTGCACATGATTATGACAGTATTGCTCATGAGTATGACAGTATAGCACATAAGTATGACAGTATTAGACATGATTATTTCAGAATTGCACGAGTATGACAGTATTGCACTTAATTATTTCAGCATTGCACACGAGTATGACAGTATTGCACATGATTACTTCATTGCACATGATTATGAAAGTATTGCACATGATTATGAAAGTATTGCACATGAGTATGACAGTATTGCACATGAGTATGACAGTATTGCACATGAGTATTTCAGTATTGCACATGAGTATGACAGTATTGCACATGATTATGAAAGTATTGCACATGAGTATGACAGTATTGCACATGAGTATGACAGTATTGCACATGAGTATTTCAGTATTGCACATGAGTATGACAGTATTGCACTTAATTATTTCAGCATTGCACATGAGTATGACAATATTACACATGATAATTACAGTATTGCACATGAGTTTGACAGTATTGCACATGAGTATGACAGTATTGCACATGATTATTTCAGTATTGCACATGATTATGACAGTATTGCACATGAGTATGACAGTATTGCACATGATTATGACAGTATTGCACATGATTATTTCAGTATTGCACATGATTATGTCAGTATTGCACATGCGTATGTCAGTATTGTACATGAGTATGACAGTATTGGACATGATTATGACAGTATTGCACATGATTATCTCAGTATTGCACATGATTATGAAAACTAGTCATTTGAGTTGTAATTTCAAGCTGACATATGATCACAAAGACGTACAACCGTAGCCATACTTTCCATGTTTTTTGCTTTGTTGTGTTGTGTCGAGCTCTGAACTCGCTTCTTCTTCTTCTGTCAGGCCACAAACCTTTCGCCGTTACTCAAACCTCTCCGACAATCACGTCTCCGCATTTAAAGACAATGAAACCTGGACACATCCTCCTCTCGTCTCCCCCTCTCGTCTCCACCCCCCCGTCTCCTCTCTTGATGTGCGCTAATGTTGCTCGCATCTTTTATTTTCCACCGCATCCACGCCGCGTTCTTTCTTGTGTCGTTTGTTACGTGCCGTTTGTCAGGAGGATGGCGGGGGGAAAAGGTAAAAAGATATCCGCCTTCATCTCTAATCCCGTCTCGAGAAACGGGGAGCGCACATCTGAGCCGAAATTCATCAGCGGATTCAAAGAGACGCGGAGAAACAAAAGAGGAGGCTGTCATGAGCCACGCCTCATCAAATCTCACAATAAAGCGGCTGCTCAGAAGAGGCAGGACACGCAAAGGTTTGGAGCTTTGTTTAAAAATGTGATCAGGTTATGTGCTTATGGACGTGTGTCCGTTATGTACGTCGGCGCGAGTGAACGGGCCTCGTGTCTCGAAGCGTCTTCTAATCTAGATGCTGCACAGGGTTAGTATTTAGGCTAGTCTCGTAGGTTCAGGGATGTCACGATTATGAGGCTAATCGATAATCGTGATTATTCAGGGCGCAATATAATCGTAAAGTAGCAAAACAATGATAATCGTGACCTTTTTAGAAGCTGAATTGAGTCTTTTTAGTTCAATCTATCGTCCAAACAATAGACTATTAGACTAATTTTACCTTTTTTCATAGTTTTGGCCGGGGTGCGACTTATACTTATATACTTATACTCCGGAGCGACTTATATGTGATATTTTTTGTTATTTTCACACTCCAGTGCGACTTATATATGTTTTTTTTCTTCTCTATTATGCATTTTTTGGCTGGTGCGACTTATACTCCAGTGCGACTTATAGTCCGGAAAATACGGTACATGTAAATAACTTTTTCTATCTGGCTGTTATTGTCACATTTAACTTTATTTTGTCTTTAAGATGGTTCATTTTCGTAAAGCCGGTCACAAAGTTGAGGAACAGTGACGTGTCGGACCAACGGGAATGAAAGTAAATGAAAGATTTCCCTGTGGTTTGGTCTCAATAATCGCGAATAATCGTTAAATTGTGATGTTTTTTCTCACAATAATCGTAACATTAACATTTTATATCGTGACATCCGTAATACTAACCCTATAATTTCACGTTTTGGTAGTGGAAAGCTCAGTTTTTAGGGTGAAATGTGCCGTTTAGCTGTCAGATTGCAATTTTTTATGATCTGGTTTATGGTTAATACCGCTGTGAGCCCGACTTACATGAAACAAAAACTGGCGCCAAGTGTGACGTCTTCTCTGTTGGCGTAAGAAAACGAGAGTGAACCAGCATTCTGACTGTGGTGCTGTTATTCCACCACAAACACATGACACATATCATGCAAAATCGAGTTTAAATCATACCTGCAGCTGTAATTAGCTTCAGTCGCACGTTCCTCTGAACTTTAGCAAAAACTCCATTTCAAATTACCCAGATTTGTGACGTCAAAGGTTGAGATCCGGTGCTTCCTGTGCGGTTTTTAAGTCCATCAATCAAACCGAGATGATTGCAAATGTGTGCTTGGATTAGCACGTTGGGGCAAGCTAGCTTTTGTGTATTTTCTCACGGTGATACACTTTGCTGCGAGTAGACGGAGTGCTAACACCAATCCGGATGAGGGAATGCCTTACAGGTTTTCTATATATTCAGCATTTTAGTAAGTAAGTACATTTTATTTGTATAGCACCTTTCACAGACAGAAGTCACAAAGTGCTTCACAAAAACACAGAATAAAACAATAAAAACACAAAAAACTTACAGTGAACAATACACATACAACAATAAACAGTCAAATCAGTCCCTAAGGCAACATTTTAAAGTTTTAATACATTAGATGCCAAAGTAAAGGTGCTCAAGAGCATGTTCAGGTCAATGCCAACACAAATAATACATACTACGTGTCCTTTAAAAGCCATAATATGCAAATGTCAAGTTTCCAAAGTCAACTTCACAAATAACAGTGAGCTTCACCATTTGCGCACCTCATTTCATATTTATTTCAAAAACACAGGGTTGTTTGGGCTCCTGCCGTCCGTCGAAAACGATGACATCCTGAAAGCTCAGAACGTGACCGTAACCCACAGCAATAAACCGCCGTCGTAAATCACCGCGGCCCATATGCTGTACCTGTTGTGTCTGGGCACGCACCGTGTAGGCCCCGCCCCCGCTCGCCCTTCCTCATTCACACGTCCCGCACAGTGTAAAGGTATGCACCCGCCGCACCGACTTCACAGGGATTCCAGGTTTGGCTTTAATTAGCCGTTGACGGGGTCTTGGCAGAAAGAGCGCGGGTTTCTCATAGAGCACCATAAATCTGCGGCGGAGAGGACAGGGCCGCACCCCGGGGCCCTGCAGATAGCGGGACGTCTCGAGAGCTGCACCTATCCCTGTGCATGAGGGCTGACAGGGGCGAGCCATGTTACCCAAACACATGCTTGTATTTACACGAGGGACATGAGGAAACGCTTGCTGAAAGACGGTTTTGAAATAGTGTTGCATCATCGTGATTAAATCTGGTATGTTTACAGTTTAGAATGTCCGTAGAAAATACTGCAGTTTCTCTTTATATAAAAGGCTTAAGGGTAGTATAAGGAGGATTTTGTTTAATGATTATAATTGGGTGCAAAGCCTCATTTGTCCAAGAGTGGTCCATGGAAGAAAAGCTTTTAAAGGTACAGTCATCCGAAAAAAAACTCACATTTATGTTATTTTCTTCAATTTGTCTTTGTGACGTCGTTTAGCCATGAGCGGTTTAGAGTGCGGTGATAAAAAGGTATAAATACTCCATATACCAACATATTTACAAAGTACTAAATGTGCTTCAGGAGGCGGCTTCTTCTTCTTCTTCTCCAGCAGTAGAACGCAAACTGATTAAATGAGGCGAAATGTACGTGAATTTACGCGGCGTTCGTCAAAAACAGACCGCAGTGCGCTGGCGTTAGCGTTACAGGCAATCTCCAAGTAACCCACGCAGGTCCTGAGTGTACACCCGGCGTATCTGGTTTGAGTGACGACTGCGGCTACACATTTATCCTCAGTGTTTATTCAATTCTCCTAAAACATCCCAAGCACAAACTAATAAAAATCCAACTATATACATAAAAACCCTAAAAAACAAACACCAGATAGAATTAAAACCCATAAACTTTTAAAACACCCATTCTGAACCCTGTACATTTTCCTGTCTCGGTCCGGAACATTAAGAGGGGAGCTTGTTTCACTGGGGACCACTTTGCCGCCCAGACACAAGAACAGGAAGTGAGTTCAATAGTTTAAACACATTCACACATGGAGTTATACACACACCTCGATTCTGGAGCCCAGAAACTAGACTTCCTGTCTCTGCGAACACTAACATTGCTATTGATCGTCATCATGGTAATTTGTTATTGAAATAAATGAAAAAAAATTATAATATTAAGCCCTAACCCTTAACCTTAACCCTATTTCGTCTGGTTAAAGCTAGTTTATGCCATGGATCAGCATGTATTAGCAAGAGTGTAGCTAACTCATCCCAAAACAGACTAGACTGTGCAATCTATAAGTTTAAAATGTTTAAACCCGAAAAAAAATTCATTGAGTCAAAGCGGGAGTCGAACTCAGGACTTCATACATCTGAATCTGTGTCTCTAACCGCTGGGCAAACACGTTTTGTACAGAATTCGCTGCAAGACAGAAAATCTCTCCAGAATTGGGATGACGGTCTGGGTAAAACCACATGTCACATTCACTAAAACACTTAAACTACACCATCACGCACCTCAACACTTTTCTTTAACAGATATTGTACCATAAATATTGCACAAACACATACATTTCACAGTGTTTTTCCTCCAAAATGATCAGCCGCTTCCAGTTCAAATCTCACTGTGACTTGGAGTTCAAAATGGTAAAAGGAAAGACTTCTTCATACTTCATACATACTAAAAAAACAGCCAGTGAGTGTGGAGTGAATGAATAATCCAAGTGCTTTTGTGGTCATGAAAGACACTATATAAATCCACCATATACAGAATGAACTCCTCCCTCTTTGTGTGAAATGAGATCGCAATCTGAGCTCACTTTTTTACAACTAATGCATCCTCTGTTTAGATTAAAGCCAGTTTGAACCAGTTGCAGCTCGTGTCATTGGGTGTCACGCTCAGGGACATAACGACCTGCTCCAAAGAACAAACTCTGACTTAAAAGGTCATTAATCCAATCAGAATCAGAATCAGAAAAGGTTTATTGTCATTGTCACTGAACACAAACAAAAGAACTTGACTCGGGTAATTATAAATTAATGCTGTAATAATAATAAATCAATATAAAATCCACTTTTACAAACTTTTAACAATGTTATGAGGGTTTTTCCTGACTCAGACTTGTCTTTCAAATGATTCATGCATGTTTTAGATTTGAGTCTTGTGTGCTATAATTCCTTGTTTTCACCTACCCCCTGTCCCCACCCATATCTCTGTACTTAGTTGTGATTATTTTAAAATTTAAGACTCGGAATCATGCATAGACTTTGAAAAATATCACTATGAAGACGCCGGGCCTTCTCAGCTCTGCAGTTGTGAACAGGAAGTCAATGGTTTCTATTGTTAAATCAATAACACAGTTTACACGTAATAACATGATGTACGTTATAGTTTAATTCTTAGCATAATACGTCTACTCAAAGCAAAACGTCTAGCTGCACGTCAAATATCAAATAAGGACAAAACTAAGCAGCTGGACGTGTATTGTACAGTCTCTATTAGGCGCCAGAACAATTGCTTTCTTTCATATAACATCAAATGGCTTTGTCCCACCTTTTAGGAGCTCTTTGAATCCAGGCCAAAATGGTCCTGGTGCATTTTATCAGACTCACTAAAACACATGTGGTGTGAAGATTTCTATTTAGTGCAGGCGCTTTGCCAACAAAAAACTACCGCTAATGCACCATTAACGATTGCAATATGTTTCCACCAGATATGATGTACTTTCTATTTAGTGTAACATTTATATCAAGGACTAAATTACAAGTCGCTGTCTGCCAAGCCAATTATTCAAAGTCAATTTCCAAATATTGTCAGATATGTGCCTTTTCATTTAATCTGTGAAAACATATGAAAATTGGCGCTAATGGAGCAGAAAGTGAGCCGCTCCAGGTTCAGATTTAACTTGTATCTGATTTATTTCCCTAATAGGCAAATAAGTGAGAGTTCGGCAGCGCGGAGGCATAAAAGCGGTTAGCACTCTGAAACGCGCACACGCTAATCCTTCAGCGAGCTACAGCGACTCAAGTACTGCTTAACCATATTGTGTAAGAGGTAACTAAAGTACTGCTCCTTCTAAGAGCTCACAGCGACTGGTTAACTCCAGCTGTCACTCACTCAGAGAGTGGCAGAGGGAGGGAAAAGTGTATTTAATTGAGATTAGAGTTGTATTTGCGCCGACAATTGAGGACTGGACTGATATTATGATCGACATGCGCAAAATGAATGAAAATTAGACTGGACATTGGACTACCGTATAATAATAGAGAAGAAAAAAACATTTCTTCTTCTTGTATATTATACAAGTCGCACTGGAGTATGAAATGCGGTTGCAAGTGTGAAATAACAAATAATATCACATATAAGTCGCTCCGGACTATAAGTATATAAGTATAAGTATAAAATCCAAAATAAAAGTTCCATTTACTGTATTTTCCAGACTATACAGTAAATGGAACGTTTATTTTGGATTTGATGTGACTTAACCTTCTTTTTTTGGATGCCTCCTCTTGCTTAGTTTCTATTTTTATTGTTTACTTGTTTTTTTCTTTCTGGTCTCGCCCTGTTTGTTTTGGTTGTTTAATTTTTTTTTTAAAAAGAAAAAAAGGAGAACGAAAAATGTAGTTTTTTCACTTAAAATGTTTTAATTAAATTAATAAATGGCTACAATTGTTTATTATACATTTATTTTCACCATTTACTTTTTTGTACTTTTCAAGTTAAAAGACATGAGGAAGACTATGTGTTCACTAATGTTCATAAAGTGATTATTTGTTGCACAAAAAATGGTTATGGTGTAATGGTATTTGAAAATCCTGCCAAATATCTTTCTAACTTTGCGCTTAGAAAAGGTTTTGGAAGTATTACATGAAAAATCTAAGTATGTGAACCTGAGAGAAGACTGTTGAGCTGCATTTTACTGTGAACTGTGTTAGGGATCTCAGAAGTCTCAAAAATCAGAGACTAATCAATCATAAAAAACATCATAAAAAATAAACAAAAAATAATGACATAAACAGGACAAAATCTAACCTTTCTTGAGCAGTTTTAGAAAGATCTCAAGCTTATTTATAACCAACTTTCTCAGATTTTGTGTTAAATATTTGTTTAATCTAAATTGGGATCAAGCACGAGCCCATTCCTTATTCTCAAAACCCAGTTTGACTTTTTATTTCAGTACCGTAACACTCGACCTGCACTCGCCCCGGACAACGTGTTCCAACCTCATTTACGACCCTTCGATTACGACACGGAGACGTCCCGGACCTTTTCCTGGCGGCATTTCAACCGGCTGCCTCGGCTTCTTTCCCCCCGTGACTTTCATGCGGCGTTGGAATAAGGCAAAGCTGATTGTCACATTTTTATAACACTTCATCAATATCACAAGACGTGTCCTGCGCTCTTTATTCTGGCTCAATTTCACTGTACACAGCTTGTCAAGAACTTGTCGCTTTTCTTTCAGTTCACTTGTCACGGATGTCAAAAATCTTTCCACCGCAACCTCAAACATTTATACCTGCCGTCTGGCCCGTGCGCATTGTGTAACGGCGGCAGTGGCTTTCATGGGAAGGGAAAATATGAAAATATCACTAACACAAAGTGACACTACAATAATAATGCACAGATGAGAGGATACATTCTTTTTTCAATCTGTTTTTGTCGCAGCCGTTCCAGTTTTTGTCCCATCGTGGCATCTATTATAGCAGACGTATCATCCATTAGTAACTTAGCATTCAGTAATAAACTATATGGAGATATTTTTTCACGTTTTGTTCATTAGTTCACAATTAGTGTAACTCATAATGGCATTTCAATACAATACAAGCAAGATTACCATTCACTTTTTCAACTTTTTTGAACTCTGTATGACCCAGAGTCTGAGTGTTTAGAATAATCCTGTATGCAGCGATGGGCGGAGATGGGGGATAGGGGGAAACAGACATTTTCCGAGCACCCTGGTCTCAAATGCAGGGCAATAATAACCAAGTAAAAGGAGGGAAAGAACATAATAAGCTCAGAAAAGTTGAATTTGGCGACAATATGTGTTTTTAGAACGTTCCACTTGGCCCGTGCGGTTACTTGTGTAGCCACAGCCGCCCTGGGATTGATCGACACACATGTGGCTGCTGAGCAATCGCCTAAACTCGCAGACCACATTCATGCAGGAGAAGTGGGTTAAATGTCTTGTATAAATATACCACGACAGTACTGCACTATTCAGAGCTGAGATCCATCATCCAGCCTTCTCCAACCTTCCACCTCTCAGACTGCAGCCTCTGGAGCCTCAATCCGTATTTTATTCATTTATTAACCTTTATTTACTTGTTAAATACCCAGTGAGATCAAAACCACACACATATAAAACGATTAACACGTTTAAACAAGAGACATTAAGAAACTATATTTAAAAGCACAAGCAATTTTCAAAGGATTCTTGCACTTTTTTTTATAGCATTTTTTAAATAAATAGTGATGAGACAAACAAATGAATAACTGCAGGATATTTCAGTTTAATGCCATACTATGAAACATTTCAAGCAATAATGTAGAAAACCAAACCACCAGAATAATGACCTAGTGCACCTCAGTTAGATATTTTAGATCAACCTTCTTGAGTTTGTTTCATTAAACTGCATTACATTTGTGGTCAGTAGTTGTATTTGCATATGTCATAACGACAAACATCTGGATGGCGACCTCTCATGTGCACAATGTCCACTTGTTTACAGCATCTCCTCGTGCGGCTGCTGCGTGTGCGTCTCTGTAGTGTGAGATCATCTGCCTTAGATCCCGATAATTGCATTAAAGGTCAGACAGAGGAGGCTGTGCCGAGCGGCCAAATGAACAGCACTGACACGGATCAATGTGGCTCCGTCTGAAGCCAGGGCAGCGCTTCGCCGACAGGGCGAGGCTTCGGCGACAGGGCACCGCTTCGGTGACAGGGTGAAGCTTCGGCGACAGGGCACCGCTTCGGCAGCAGGGCGACGCTTCGGCGACAGGGCGGTGCTTCGGCGACGGGGTAACGCCTCGGCGACAAGGCAACGCCTCGGCGACAGGTACAGGGCGGCGCTTTGGCGACAGGGCGGTGCTTCGGCAGCAGGGCGACGCTTCGGCGACAGGGCGGTGCTTCGGCGACAGGGCAACGCCTCGGCGACAGGGGGATGCTTAAGCGATATGGCGACTCTTCAGCGGCAGGGCAACGCTTCAGCCACAGGTACAGGGCGACGCTTAAGCGACAGGGCGACGCTTCAGCGACAATGCAACGCTTCAGCGACAGGGCGACTATTCAGCGACAGAGCGACAAAGCAACAGGGCGACGTTTCGGCGACAGGGCAACACTTCAGCAACAGGGGCTTGGACTGAGGAGCCCAGGAGTGAGGGATTTGTAACATTATTTATTCAGGGACTCAAAGTTCACAATAGTCTGTAGTTTGGAAAGTGAACCCTTGAATTTGCAGGAGTGATTTGTTTGTTATGAAGTCAAGAATTGCTATGCTAACCTTAAATCTGTTTTTTAACTTGCCTTATTTGACATATCTTGCTTTTATTATTGTTCATAGTTGTATGTTGGGGCTCGTTCTCTCTTTTTCTCTCTCTTTCTCTCTCCTTTTCCCCCCCTTTTTTATGGTGTGGCGTAAAAACACATACTCTGAAGAGGCACAACTACAGTAGGTGGCGGTAAATGCACCGTTTCAGTTGACTGCCAACCGCCATTAATAGCACCGAATCACCAAAGCAAGTTCCTACCCTGTGAGTTTTGTTCACTGACAATTCTGATTCTGAAGTACGCCATTTATTTATTAGCATTATCCTGTCTTTGGCTTGTTTGTTCTCCAAAAAATGTTAAGGTCGGGGTGAGTTATGTTAATTACTCTGAGGTCTGCTTCATCCGAGTACATCCACCTCAAAGAAACAATGGAGGTGGACAGTTTATTAATGACAGAGCAATTTAACCGGGAGCTTTTGAGGTTCAATCCCAACTCCAACCACTATTGGTCCGACCAAGTTCATTAGGTCTTTTCTTAAGGAGCAACAAATACCATTCTTAGATCAGGAAGGTCATCAAGATACGGAAATGCGCTCACCAGACTGTGAATTGGGACGAGGGGGCCGTACCAACTCTCTCACATCTGGGTTACAGTTCCGAAGAAGTCGTCCCACCGCTCAGAAAACGGCGCCGAAATCTCTTCACACCAGTGACACATCTGGGGAAGGCGGCCGAAGTCCAGCCGAAACATGTCAAGGTACGACTCTCAAATACAGGTCTGACTGTCCTGAACTCATGCCACGGTTGTAGTGCTCTTGGGCAGGACACTTCACTTCCCTTGCACTGTCGACATACGGTATTTCTGAGGACGTCTGTATAGCCGTGTTTGTCAAAATGTCCACTACCAAACAAACGGATGACAACAATAAAACTTGCGAATGTTTGTAGAGATCACAAAAGGTCAAAAGCAGTGCACCGTTACACCAGAGGAAACGTCGGTGGAATAGTATAAGAACAAGGTAGTGACGCATTGTCCATTTACTTTACTGTGCAAAAACGGCAAGTACATCACCCATCACACTGTGGCCAAAAGCACGTGCCCTTCGCCTCCATCACAACCGCCGCCATCATTCACCAAACGACTCCCCGACTTCAAAACGGGCGCCTCCCGACTCCATAAACCGCGCCACAAACCTTGCAATATCCCCGTGTATGTTTTCCAGTCGCCGTCACCATTTGATTTTGTTATCGCCTTAAATCAGCTCAACAAAGTGTCTTTAAGAAGGACAATATGGCAGTTAGAAGAAGAAAAAAAAAAAGAATACAAGTCAAGCGGAAGGCAT
Source organism: Eucyclogobius newberryi (assembly GCF_026437365.1). NCBI lineage: Eukaryota > Metazoa > Chordata > Actinopteri > Gobiiformes > Gobiidae > Eucyclogobius > Eucyclogobius newberryi. Next base: position 6,243,060 of record NW_027315846.1, read on the forward strand.
CTTGACAGGGGCATGACAGATTTGGTCGCCCCGCCAAGGAGGGAGAAATGCTGTGAGCGAAGGCAAACCTCATAAAAGGAGTGGCATGCAAAGGGAGATGGGCTCTGTCGCCTGCGGGGGACTAATGGCAACCGAGGAGCAGCAAAGCCTGAAATAAGGAGATACTAAAATTTATGAAAAGAATCAGCCATCCAGCCTGATTACCACACGCACGCACGTACGGGACGGAGAGCGGGAGAGGGGCGGTGCCGGGCGGCGGCGGCGGTGGGTAACAGGCAAAGTGATTTTTTTTTTTTTTTGTTAAAGGAGAGGTGCTCAGAGGTGCATCAAACGCGTCAGATTTCACAGCGGGACGAGATGTTCCACGGCTCAGACGAGTGACTTGAGAACGGGCGAGATCTGAACGGAGTTGGGACAAAGTCGATGGTGGCTGAGTGGCTGGATCGCTCGCCTTTCATCGACAGAGTCCCCGGTTTGCACGAAGGGGCCGTCGTGTGCGGCGACTGGATGTAGGTAGGTTTTTTATCGCCGGGTTCGCTGGTTCCACCCACAAGACCCATAACGGACACAATAAGCGGTCGCCCATTGCTGCTGAACGGTTGCCCCAGAGTAATAAAAGTATGGGTCAAATGCAAAGAAAATTAATTTCCGTATAAATCATGCTTTAACTAATCTACTGTCTTGGGATAAAATTGCTCAGAATGCAGTTATCTGGACAAAGACGAGACATTTTTGATCTGAAACTTCAAACTTTTCCAAGATCTATTTTCTTGCTCTTTTAACTTCACCATTTCGCCACATCTGCTTTGTCTGTGTGTGATCACAGGCAGCCCGGACAACAGCTGTATGTCTTATCATTTGAATTATTTAAGTATTTATCACGTTAGCCTTTTTTTTCTTCATTGTATAACCTACTAAATAGTTGATGCACAAGCTCATTCTGAGGCCAGCAGGGGGACACAAGGACTCCGTTTGCTGTGAATAGTAAAGCTGTTTTAATCAGGCTAAAAATATATATATTATGTTGAAGAAGGGTAGCAACAAGTTTTGCAATGAATCCATAAAATACTATTAATACATTATGGCTGATATCTGATTACAAAAATGGTGTAATCAAGTAATGAAGATTATTAAAATTAACTTCAGCTTGTTAGCTTGAGTGGGGAAGTTGCTCGCGGATTTTACCTTTACTTCTATTTCTCTAAAGCACGTTCATTTCATCAATCCATTTTCTCCTTTTTAGGCGCTGATGCACAATTATCTCTATGAATAACAGTTTTTGTGATTTCATGTATAATTTAAACGATGTGATTACAATTTTACCGTTATTTATGTCATAATCGAGCAACAGAAGCAACGACAAAGGAAATTAAACAAGAAATCTTAAGGAAACAACATTGTAAAAGAGTCAAAACTGTTCAAACTGTTGCAACACGCCACTAAGAAAACACATTAAACCCACAGTATCTTTGCCACGCTTATTTATTTGCTACTTTAAGTGTATCCAAACATATACAGAAAGCCCCGGACAACATGGCACCCACTTAACAGGCCCGCGTATCGACTCCAGATAAAAAGATTTATTTCAATTGGACTTTGGGCACGCGGCGGCCCGAGCTGCCTATTTGAAATGCCACTACATGCTGTTTCCCCCATCAGTCCATTAGCTCTGAACTGCACGACTCTATTTATCAAGTGGCCAGGACTCGGCGCTCACCTTCCACTCCCTCTCCGGTCCTATCCTGGCACGCCGATCGGCTGTTTGGCACGACAGCCTCTATAAATAAAGACAGGCCGGGACAAAAGAATGTGTTAATCACTAATTAGAAAGAGAGCGAGCGAGAGGGAGGCTTTTGCTACCAGTGTGTTGTGTGTGTGTGTGTGTTGTGTATGCGTGTGTGTATGTGTGTGTGTGTGTGTGTGTGTGTACGTGGGGGCGTGCACAATCAAACGCCTGTACTATTTCCAGACGCACACTTACAGCGCCATCAGGGCCCAACACTTGAAGTCGGATGGAGGAATCAAGGAGACAATGAGCGCTAATTTGAAGGTGCAATGAATAAGATGGATGACCCTAATCTGCGTGTGGGTGTTATTAGAGAGCTTGACTCACTGATGACTCCAACAGATGCTTTTATGGCGTCTTAGTCGAGTATTGGACTTCAGAGAAAACAACAAAAATAGAATAAAGGGATTTTCTCCCAAGGGCTTCGGTCTTCCGGGTGTGTGTTAAAGGACACGTGGCATGATGCAAAATTGTTGTGTTTTTTGGAGCGATTTAACCGTGTTATAACTTTCCTTCATCGAAAATGTGTTTTTGCTTCATTCATTCACACATTCATTCATTCATCTCGCAAAAGTCTCACAAAAACACTTTAACGGTATTTGCTATTGTAGAAAAAGCTTCAGTTGTAGTCATCTGGACTCAGTTAGAAAAAATAGACGTTTCGACTCTCATCCAAGAGTCATTTTCTCGATCAAAATTCTTTTTTATGACAATGACTCTTGGATGAGAGTCGAAACGTCTATTTTTTCTAACTGAGTCTAGATGACTACAACTGAAGCTTTTTCTACTATGGAACACGCCTGGACGAATGAGGGATTACACCGACATATTTGCTATTGTGACATTGTATTATAGAAACCTGGAGGAGCATAAATCAGACTCGGTTACAAGTAAAAAGGCGTGTGTGCTGTACTTTATTTTAAGTTCTAAAATGTAAAATAGATACTAAAGGGCATGTTTCACCGCCAATAACGATACAAACAATACAATGTAATGTAACTTTTCTACTGAAGAGTTCTCCACGGAGATTGTGTGCTTTTTTAAGAAATGTCCTATTGTGTATGGCAGGAAAGGTGATGCCACAAGTCAGACCTTTGGAGAGGCGAGACTAAAAATGCATGCGTTTCCATTAATTTATTGATTAAAAAAAAAAAAAAAATGTCCCTATACTGTATTTTAAGTGGAGTGCTGTACTGCAACAAGCCAAAGCAATAAAATATCTCTTAAGAAAAGCATGTGACATCCTTCCATCTATTCATGGGTCTGAAGTGACGTGACACACTCGTTGCTACTGCCATCTAGAGGACAAAAGCCACATGTTGCTCTGTGGGCCATGCCAACAAAAAGTCTCTAAACATAGGTTTCCTCTTTTTTGACATCCTCAAAGACCACGGTTGTCCAGAAATGTATTACTGTGATCAGGAGGGACCAGTAGACTTACAGAAATCACTCCAGACTGAGGATGTTCGTTTCAGGTGGGGTCAGCCCTATGTTCCCCGGGACCTGCACCGTGGCTGGATATGCTGCTATATGTCATGCTGTAAAACCATACATTTATGCACAACTATTGGGATGAGGAACTGTAAATGTGGTTGAACCAGTAGCCTTTTCTATAATTTGAGGAGATTCGGGGCCTTTTTAAATATGAAGTACCATAGTTAACATAGGTACCGGGGAATATAGGTACGCACCCGTTTCAGGTAGTTAGCAGCACATATTATACATATTAGAGCGTGGCTATGCCAATAAACGTTGAGGGCGAGTCCGGTGCAGAGGGCGTTGACAGTTGAATTGAACTGTTTATTATTATTTAATCAATTTGTAAGAGGCCTGAACGTGACATTTATTTCTTCTAATACTTGAAAAACTTCTTTTACTCCATTCAGATTATAGTAAAATCAGCTGTTATAGGTCCTTTAACTTGACATTTGTTGAGTTCTTGAGTAGTCGGTTTAAAGGTTTAAAAGGCAATCAAAAGGTTCAAAAGACAATCATCTGGACAATGTTTTAAAAGTTTCCATCAAAATTCTCCATCCGAGTTTATCATTTTGAGAACTACCGACAAAATCGCCCAACACACTTCCTTGGCTGAAATAAAACTGCTTAGGTTGCATTTATGTTTGGTAATTACAGAACCCCTACAAACCCAACTTTTACCTCTTTATAAACAAATAAAATCCCACACACCCACCTCCGGTTCACCTGCACAACTTTCCCCACGACCAGTTAAAACGGAAAAATAAACTCCTCGACGCGGTAAATAAGCCCCCGCCACCCAGTTAACAGAGGAGGATATTAGTGTCACCGCGAAAGTGTCTCCGCTCCTGAGCTGCCATTATAACTGTGCCACGGAAATATTGCCAAAGCCTCGCCTTCATCTCGAAAGAATGTTTTCATAATATCAAATAATAATGCTCTGTTTTGCCGCTGCTGTCGCCGGCTTCGTAATGGGGAGCGCCGGAGTGAGGGAGGAGAGGGAGAATAAAACTTTAAGAAGACTGCATTGGGATTTTAGCTGTGTCTATTAAAACTCACGTATAAAAGGCATAAAAACGGGGGGAGGAGGGCGGAGGAAGAAGAGGGAGGACGGCGCGGAGAAGAAAACCGTTTTGAAATAATAGGTTTGTGTGGTTCTTTTGCTCTCGGTCGGTTGGGCTTGACGGAGTGCCATCCCTCCACTGAGGCCTCGTCATTAAAGATGGCAGCCGACGGGACCCTCGGAGTCACTTTTTTTGCAGCCGGTCTCCACGGATCCAAACCCCTCGCTTCCTCAGCCCTCCCCAGCCCCGCCCGCTCACTGATGTTAAAAGAAATCTTTATTGTCACTCACATTCCCCATTCACTTTGTTCACCTGCACTGACAAGCCTCGGCCGTGTGTGAGAGAAAGGTGTAGGTAGAGAGCTGCATGTTGTGTACCGCGCATCCTCGCCCGCCGTAACCCCTCCCATCGACTCCGCCATGTGGGCACACGGGGCTCTAAATGCTCCCTCATTAGCCGAAAATCTGTTTGAAAGCGCCGAGTGAGAGGCTGGTATATAACGAAGAGGCGCGTGCTCCATCCCTCCGTCTCGCGCTGGTGACAGGTGGGAGGACTGGGGGGGGGGGCTGTTTGATTTCAGAATGAGGAGGGGGGGGGCTGTGGGGGGGACAGAGCGGAGGAACCTGGGAGGATGTGGGAGGTGGACCTGGGTGATGTGAGGAGAGGAGGGTGTCACCAGCTTTAGCGCGTCTCTCCACCCCGGATAAGCCTTCATGTGTCGCCTGCTCCCGCGCCGCGCCTCAGCCATGACAAGGGCCCTAAATAATTCATGACGCTCGGTGGCTGAGTTTGCCCCGGCGTCATTATACCTGATTGGCTCCTTAATGGGGTGAAGCATTTGAAGGTGCCGGACCAGTTCCAAGGAATGGCCTCCTGAAGAAGACGCAGAGTTTCTGATCTTTTTCAGTGTAATGGGGAGAACAAGACTAAAGTCCAGACACTCTGACTTTGAAATGAGGCTGCTGGAGTGGCCACGGCTGAGTTTTAATGATGGAGCTGCTTTAGAGGCACAGATCCTGCTAACGCGCTGCTGACAGTAAAGTGAGATACAGTGCACAGCACATGGATACTTGTCAATTCATTAGCAGCAGCCGCTATGTAAATGAACTCTTTGAGTTGTGTTGCACCACTGTCAACAGTTTAAGGAAATTCCTCTCTGAATACATTTGCTTTGAAGGCTTCTTCATGGCTTCATATTAAGTTACTTTGCTCTTAAAATGTAGTGAGAACGCCTTTGAAAGGCAAGTGTCAACAAAATAGGAGTGAAATAATTGCAGTAAGCGCTCCAAACGGGAACTCATGGAGGAGCTGTGATTGGCAGGCCGTCAAGTCGCCAAACTTCACAGTAATTGCTTTACTCCAGGTGAGGCAGTTGGAGTCTACTTGTTTATGGAGATGAGAGTGAAATCCTCTGGGTGAGGAGCACAATCAGGCTGCTGTCTGCGACCCCCGACGCTGGGGCTGATAACACTGCTCACGTGCTCTTGAGCAACGCACAAATTCAAACTTCTGGCTCTTCCTCTTATCTGTGCTGTGCCTTCTCGCTCCACAGGGCCAGATAAGAGTCCATACATAAGGCCTGATTATCTCCCAAATAAACAAATACGGACAGCCATGTCGATCATGCCACAGGAAAACTTCTACCTCCACGACTTATGGATGTGTTTACCTCCGAGTCTGAGCTCTGACTGTTTGCACCAGTTTGACAACACCAGGAACTTTAAATTGAATCTGCCGTTTGAAACGCACACATTGTGCTGCAATCAGACACGTCAAATTACAAAGTGCATCAGCTTTATCTCGCTTCATTTAAAAAACTATTTGAAAATGAATGAGATTACGAGGTCAGAGCCATCTTAATTCCATAAAAAAGTCAGGTGACTCTCATTTGCTTTGGGTTAATATACCCATGGGGAAGACAATTATGGAATAATTAAAATCACATTAATGAAGTATACAGTCTCCACCTTTGCAAGAGTCAACTGCATTAAGCTCTTAGTCTTCTGAGCGCGAGACAACAGACCCAACACAAGCCTCGGAAAAAATAGGCAAATTAGCATCCAATTAAAATGAAGTTGCATGTTTTTTCTCTCTTAAAGTATGTTTATCTCCACAACTAAGAAGCGAGAGTTAAATGAACAAAGTTGATCGCGAGTGCGTCTCTCTCAGAAACTAGCTGATTTTCAATTAACCTAATGACACCAGGGCTCGATACCATCTATTCAGCGCGGTTAGCACGGGGAGCGCGACGGGTAGCGCTTACAAACAGATCCGACAAACAGGAAAAGCAACAATACAACAAACGGAAGGGCAAGCGACATTTTGAGTCATGACAAATTGAATGGAAGCTTAAAACGAGCTCTACCGAAGTCAGATGTATTGACAACAAATAAATTCTCCTAACTCTTTCATCGCTCTGTTATTAATGGTGAGAGAACTATTTTCTTTCAATCTTTATATATTTAAATAACCAAATTGATAGCTGGAAAATTGGTTTGATCTTATTCTGACCAGTGCAGTCCAGAGTCCTTGGACATTACCGTATTTTCCAGACTATTTTTTCATGGTTTTGGCCGGGGTGAGACTTATATGTGATATTATTTGTTATTTTTACACTGGCAACTGCATTTCACATGTTGAATATTTTCACACTGACAACCACAAGAGGGCGCTCTAGGCTCTAAGCGACGCAGAAGAAGAATCTGCACTTCCTCTACCTCTGGAGTTTGTGGAGTTGTTTAGAAGTGACACAGAGGAAGAAGAATTCAATGGATTTAGTGATTTGGGGTAAAACTGATGCTTTGGTAAACTTGTTAGCATGTTCTTTATGCTATAGTTATCTGAATAACTGTTAAAATGTTACGTTAACATACCAGACAGGAAAAAAATCATGATCGGGCTACCCCAAATAAAATGTCTGTTTGCTGTAACCCGAGTCAACATTTTTTAAGTGGGTCGGACGATAGGCAAATTCTTATTTTTTTTACTTTGAAGGCAAAAAAAAAGATCAAAATTTTGCAATTTTTTGACTCTGAGTGACCATCAGGGGTCAGGCTTCAACAGTCAATGACGGAAAACATCTCGATCAACCCGATCGGGAGACTAAATCTTACGATTTTAAGATATTTCAATCGACCTTTTGTACGCGCTATCCTTTATTTTGGTAGCGAAGGCGAGCGGGGGGAACATGCGGGGGACACGGGCGCCGCCATGTTTGTTGTGATGACGCTACTGGGCGTGTGTCAATCCCAGAATGCATTGCGTAAGACACCCTGACAGAGCCTGGCATGTCCTATGGATACTTAAGTGGCGCCGACAGAGGGCGCACTATCCCTTAAAAGGCAATTTGTCGTCACCAACTCATGGTCTGTTTCGTTACAGACTCAGTGGTGGAGTGACTATGAAGACGCACATGCGTTGCGCAATACGTTATCTTTGCTGTAAGGATTACAAGCGTGATAAAAATATTCAACGCGGTGGTTAAGGGAAGTCCGCCGGGTCGGTCGGGTTACGGCAAACAGACATTACTTTGCTCAGCCTCATCAATAACACTGAGACTACTTTATGACACTGTCACAATAACCGTGAAGCAGGATAATCTCAGGATAATTCTAAATTTTAAATATCATTAAAAAACACAAGTTGAAACATATAATAGCAAAAAGAAACATGTATATAATGTTCCTTATTCGCTTTAGTGGAAGAAGTCCTCAATGTAGTTACTTCAGTAAAAGTACAAATACAGGAGCAAAAAATACTCAAGTAAAAGTGTGAGCAGTAAGGTAGAGAATCTATTTCGATAAAAGTTTTGAAGTACCCGGTTAGAAAGTTTAAATATTTCTCACAGATTTTGAAAAGTGTTAAAGTGTTAAATGTGGTGATTTTAATAAACGAATTGTGCTAATTAATGATCAACAGCAGCAAGGCAAAGCGATTTCTTAATTTTTCTTGTGAGTTTTCATGTGTGAATGTATTTTCAACACCTCAAACCATAAGAAAAGCACCAGTTACTTCTCCGTCCAGTCACAAAAGTGAATGGATAGGTAAAATATGTATATAAATAATACTCAAACACTGTTTATTTGGCCTCTACAGCTCAAATCTTATCCACATATATATACAAAGAACAATATGAGTAATATTCTTGTCATAATTTATTGACCAACCTGCCTAGTGAGTAAATTAGTGGCATTAATCGCTGCAGTACAATTTAAAGGGTTCTTTGTAACTGTCTTACTGTGAGTGGGCTTGCTTCTCCACAGATCTCACCTGACCCTTTTTCCTGAAAAGTTGAAGGCGACAGGTCATTTTCCTCACTCAACTCTAATCTGCTACAAAATGTTTTATAATTTCATTTTTTCAACTTGCTTCCATAGATTTAAATGGGACTTTATATGGGAAGCGCATATATTTAATGCTAAGCTTGATTTTAAAGTGCCTCTGACAAGTTGGACGACTCATTGAACTAAAATGCTGTTAAGATAAATGTGTTTAGAATTTTGCAAAAAAATTATAAAGACCATTATCTCAGAATAGCACATTTTTCAGGTTTTATGATTTCACTTCCTGTTTGTAATTGATGACATCACACTGGGAGATTACCCAGCAAACACTGGTAAAAATCTCATCTAATGGCACAATTTTTTTTATTTGACGAATACAAATATAGTAGAGTGACTTTATTTTGTTGAATTAATATTTAGAATTCTAAAAAAGTTGTTTATTTGTATAAATTATGTATAAACTATGACTGGAATGAATGGAATTTCTGTCATTTTCTACAGATTTTTCATTGTTTTCTCCACAAATACTTACTCGATTGGTGTAAAACTATAAATTATATGTACAACAGGTACAAATACACCAAATGAAGTCTAAATTAGAAAATTGCAAACACCTGTCATGGGCACTTGAAGTATTTACTAAAGAAATTGAATTTGTACGCCCATTTTCACATTTTTACTAAGATCTACGGTATTTTCCTTTAATACTAAAAAAGACATTAAAAAATTTCCCAGACATTTTTTACATTTTAAAATATTTTTTGTTAAATTTTGTCAACAAAATGAAGCAGGAAAATTAAACCTAGATCCGTCAATATTTTTTAGATATGCATGCTCCATAAAACGCCAGTAAACTACAAAACAAGTTTCAATTAGATATAGATGTTTACTTATTATGATGATGATGGACTCAGACTTGAACTTTAATAGCGACGTCAAATCAATAACATCAGCAGCTTTTTACCATCTAAAAACATTGCCAAAATCAAAAATATAGTGTCAAAACCAGATTTAGAGAGACTTATCCATGCGTTTGTCTCCAGTAGATTAGACTACTGTAACGGCCTGCTCACTGGTCTCTCCAAACGAGCTGTAAAACAGCTGCAGTACATCCAGAACGCTGCTGCTCGGGTCCTGACTAGAACCAGGAAGTATGATCACATTAGTCCTGTTCTCAGGTCTCTGCACTGGCTCCTGTGGCTCAGAGAATAGACTTTAAAGCAGCTCTGCTTGTGTACAAGTCTCTCCATGGCCTAGCACCAAAGTACATCTTGGATATGTTACCATCTCGGACTCTGAGGACCTCAGGGACCAGCCTCCTGCTGGTGCCCAGAGTCAGGACTAAACATGGACCGGCCTCCTGCTGGTGCCCAGAGTCAGGACTAAACATGGGGAATCTGCGTTTCAGTTTTATGCAGCTAAAATCTGGAACAGTCTTCCTGAAGATGTGAGACAGGCTTCTACTCTGACAATGTTCAAATCTAAGCTAAAAACAGTTTTGTTTAGCTGCGCATATGACTGAAAGGATTTTTTCTTTGCACTCTTCTCTTTTGTTTGTGATTTTATTAGTTTAGAAAATCAGTTGGATTGATAATTTTTTTTAGTTAATTTTATTGTACTTCTGTTTCTGTAATTTCTTTGTGATTTGAATGCATTCTTCCTGCTGTGTGAAGCACTTTGAATTGCCTTGTGTATGAAATGTGCTCTACAAATAAACTTGCCTTGCCTATTACACCTTAAGCAACATCACTCGTAAGTATGCATCGGTTTGGCCTTTACTCCTTCAAACCGACCAACTTTGACTCCTCGGCCTTCTTCACGGCGTGGAACAAAGTACATTTTCCATTGACAGCGGACGTCTCACTCCTCTCGGACGCAGAAATAACCGAGCTAACCTGCCGTGTCTGGTCCTTTTCACGGCGTTTGGCAGCTTGACTGGCGCCGCGCCGGTCTCACCTCCGGAGAAACGCGACCCGCCGCTCCCGCTGACCTTTCGCGCCGTCGCCGGGCTCATTTTGTGCTTCAGTGACCAGCGGCAGTCGGGATGTGTCACTTAATTCAGCCCCGGAGCAGATACAGGTTTGCGCTGCTCCGCGGGCCATCGACATAAAGGTAATACCTGAGAACGGGGCTTAATTCAGCAAAGAAAGTGAAATGAGAACGAAGCGGTTGTGGGGTCGAAGCGGCATCCGGCACGTTTCGAAATCTGACCGTCTTTTCTGATTGGACGGGAAAGGGGACATTCACACGTGCGCAAACGCCACATTAATATTAGGAATAAATCAAGGAGTAAACATGGATGAGGCCACGACTACACCAGGCCCAAACCAGGACAAAATATAAAGAAATCTAGATAAAAATGTGACGTATAGTTCAGAAAGCAAAACAATTCTTCTCGACAACCTTTTTTTTGTCTATTTACATGCCTGTTTCTAATCACAAAACTAAAAAAACAAACAAGTACAAAATGTAAACACTCCCAAATAATGCAGATTCAGACCAGGAACTAAAATATTGTTTCATGTTACATTATTGTGAATATTGTGAACACACCAAGCATGATAATCCTGTCAAACTAATAAATCATTCTAACATTTTACTTCATATGTAGATGCAAATGTGCAAAAAACACAATATATTTGAAGAAAAGTATCTGTAAAACTCAAATGCGAGTTCAAAATTGCAGAAATGTCCCCGTTGGATTTGACCAACTAGTAAACTCTTCTTCAATCAATCAATTAAAGTTCATTTGTAGATTGTTCTTCACTTACTTAACTGTTTTGTAATATTTTCAAATTTTTGAAAATATATTTAACACCTAACTTGATTGCAAAGATATATACACACACACATCGTATTTTCTGGACTATGAGGTGCACTTAAAAGCCTTTGATTTTCTCAAAAAACAGTGTGTGCCTTATATATGTATTAATTAATATATATTCGCAACTACCAAAAGATTATGAAGAAAAGCTGGCCACTTTCCACACATACTGCATTAATAAAGTAATGACTTATCCGATTGTTTTGTTTGGCTTAATGCGCTTTATAGTCTGGGGCGCCTTGTATATGAAAAACTATAGAAAATAGACCATTCATTGACAATGCGCCTTATACTCCAGTGCGCCTTATAGTGCTGAAAATACAATATGTAAAAAAACCACACATTTGGAGCTGAATTGTACTGTAATTTTGACTTAACGTGATTGATCTGCTTTATAACGATCGTTTTAGAGACTCTGAGATCTGCTCCGAGATCTGTTGCGATCTGAACCACGATACTCTTCAAAAACTGCCAATCGTCCACGACCTGGCTCGTAAATGCTGACAAAAACACCGCTTTAAACTCACAAATAAACAAAATTGTCTTTTTTTCCCTTCTTGTTTTATTGGGACCCTTATAAAGCCTTTAAATGCGCTTATAAAGTGAAAGACGAGTCAAGATTACACAAAGAGACGAGAAAATTAATTATCTTGAAGACTGTACGCCGGCTCGTCTCTTTTAAAAGCGTAGCCACTCGTTTAAGCTGCAAATGTGTTTGTTTGAATGTATTGCACTAAAGGGTTGACTCTGCACTAGTAAAAGCTGCTTTAACTGCGGCTGGTGTTTGAGGCACGACTCTTCACAGTCTCGTTTTATTACTGTCACTCTACGTCCAAATAAAGTCTCCGAAATGAAGTGCTTCAACGGGCCAAATATTCAAGGCCGTTCTGAATTCGAAGACGTCAGGAAATTCTCATCCCGTTTTCAGTTTAAGTCATGAAATTCATATCAAAAATCACATACCGTATTTTCCGGAGTATAAGTCGCACTGGAGTATAAGTCGCACCACCAAAAAATGCATAAAAGAGAAGAAAAAACATATATAAGTCGCACTGGAGTATGAAATGCGGTTGCAAGTGTAAAACTAACAAATAATATCACATATAAGTCGCTCCAGAGTATAAGTATAAGTGGATAAGTATAAGTATAAGTTGCACCCCGGCCAAAACTATGAAAAAAGTTGCGACTCATAGTCCGGAAAATACGGTAATACTTTTGGTTTACAGTTACAATTATACAAACGTAATACTTGAATGTTTGAACTATTCGCTTTGCAGTATTGTTATTGGGGCTTAAAACCTTCGTCTCCCAAATGTTTGGCTGGGTTACACTGTCGGAGGAGTGTGAGGGTGCCGCTAACCATTGAGTTGCCGGTTCGAACCTCGCGCGCTTTTGCTGTTTGATGAGGCTGCGTATTCTATATACTGTGTATTCTACGTCAAAATCTGGTCCAAACCGCGACTAAACCAAGACTAGAAGAGTAAATGCACCAGTTCTACATCACGATTGAACTAGTAAACCAGGGTAAGTGCCAGGGGTGAGTAATGTGTATGTTACAGAGGCAAAAACACAACTAAACAGATATATTTAAGGTAAAGCGCCCCCTACAGGTCGGACGACTCATTGAACTGAAATGCAGTTAAAAATGTTATCACAGAATAGCACATTATTTAGGTTTATAGTTTCACGTCCTGTTTGTAATTGATGACATCACGCTAGGAAATTACCCAGCAAACACTGGACAAAAAGTCATCTATTGTCACAATTTTTAAAAAAATTGACGAATAAAATTATATACGAACGCGACTTTGTTTTTGTTGAAATAATGTTTAGAGGGTGAAAAAAGTTGTTTCTTTATGTAAATTATGCATACACTTTGACTGGAATGTGTGTGATGTAATTTTCTACCGATCTTTCAACGTTTTCTCCACAAATACCCTCTCGATTGGTGTAAAACTATCATTTGTATGTACAACAGGTACGATTAGAAAAGTAAAAGACTGTCATAGGCACTTCAAATCTACTTTTAAGTTTGTGATTTATGAAAAGACAACGTGCATTTAATGTATATTTTTTTTTATGACAGATGCAAATATGCCAGCGATTATTTAGTGTGATGTCACTTCCTGATGTCATTTACTACCAATTTTTAAACGTTTTCTCCACAAATACCCTCTCGATTGGCGTCAAACTATACTTCATATGCACAACATGTACAAATACACCAAATAAAGTCAAAATTAGAACATTGCAAAAACCTGCCACGCATCAAACTCAAATCTGTCTGGTAAAGTGTCAGTTGTATGTGTTTGTTCAATGTCACAATTTTTTTTATTTGACAAATGAAAATATATGAGAGTGACTTTATTTTGTTGAATTCGTGTTTAGAACGTCTAAAAAGTAGTTTCTTTGTATGTAATTTATGCATAAACTTAGTCTGGAATGAGCGTCCCTAGTGTGATGTCACTTCCTGCTGTCATTTTCTACAGATTTTTCCGACTTTTCTCCACAAATACCGACTCAATTGATGTAAAACTATCATTCTTATGCAATAAAGTCAAAATTAGACAATCGCAAAAACCCGCCACGCGTCACTTTAACAAACAAACCTCTTCCGTCTCTTTAACCGTCCTCCGTCGCCACGTTCGCAACGGAGCCAGAGTTCAGGTGAGCAGGAGGTGGACAAACTTTTCCCTCTCTCTTCCCTGTGATGTTCAGACGCTCGGCAGAAGACCAGACTCGTAATGTGGCAAAGTGCTGCTCGCTGGGATTTGTCAAGGAACTTTACTTTGATTGTGTCCCCCTTTCTTCCTCTCCTTTCCTTCCTTCCTTACTCCTTCCTTCCTTCCTCACCTTCAAGCGCAATGGCAATCCCTCCTTCTCGCCCTCCCTTCTGCCCCACCCCTTTCCGCCTGCGCCTGCTGCCCTGTTTATGCTATCCCCCTTGTTTTGAAGTGACAGGCCGGGGATAGATATGCAATATTAAATAGCGGCCTTATGAATTTTTGACATCTAATTAGTTGCTTCCCCGTTAACATATCTTGGCTCGCGGGGGCATGGAGCGCTCCGCCGGGGCCTCTCTGAAGTACAGGGGCCCGCTGCCACCTCTAATGTATTCCCCTCTAATGTAAGTAGTAATCATAGCACTAAGGTTAATTAATGGTCCTCCAAAGCTTTGCCGTCCATAGAAAATCGAGACCGGAGCAGGAGCGGAACGCCAATTAGGCGCGTTTTTTCTCCCTGCCCGGCTCCGCTTCAAATGTTAATGGTCGGTTTTTGAGGGCCTCACAGAGACGCCGAAGAGGTGAAACTGTCGTAACGTTTTATGGACGGCACGCGGGACGGTGACAAATAATGCGGGAATCGTCGGAGGGGGCACAAAAAGCTCCGAAAGGTGAGTTAGGGAGGAATTGTGCCGAGCGAAATGATCATAATTTATCAGTGGGGGGGCCTGACGAGGGGTTGTCGATTGATGACATTGACGCGGGCAATTTTGAGGTCAGTGTGGGACCCGTGGAAAAATAATCGTGTTTTGGTTCGATTCTTTTACGGGCTGTCAGTCAGACGCCGCCGCCATTGTCCAAAATGTGGCAAACTTGGGAAATAGGTACGCTCACCCTCGATTTAGGGGTTTATAACGGATTTCCTGAACCGCTGAAACTTCAACATTACGTTCTATTGACTTGTGCCTCACGTACTCCTATAAACAAGTACTCGACTGCAGTTTTGGTGTTTGTCTTTTGCTCCTCTCTTGCTCTTTTTAAATCGAACAAACATGTCGCGCAAAGCTTCATAAACGAGATCTCGTTCTCTTCCACATGCTTAGGGCGCACGCAATCATTTATTCAGATATTGTTTCTCCACAACTCGCTTGGTTTAGTTCAAATGAGACGATTAAATCCAGATATATTGCCGTGTCTCGTAAAGAAGGATGACATCTTCTACAACGTGACGAACCCAGAACTTCCGAACAAACATGTCTGTCTTCGGAAATCCCAACGCACAGAACTGACACTGAAAGCATCCAGGAATCAATAAAAAGCAAACGTAAGAAACGACATCAGTTCCACTTTATAAGTCGTTTTTAGGAATGATTCAGGATTAGAAACTACCGATGGCGTGGCCCAGTGGCAGAGTAGCTAGCACTTAACGCTTCAGAGCAAGAAGGTTGAGGGTTGGACGGACTCGCGGAGTTTGGTTGAGTTTCGTCTCGATCACGGTGAAAATCCTCTACGTTCCAAAGCAATTTGAGGTCTGTAGATGTGTTTCAGAGCGCTCTCAAACCGAAAGGGTCAAATACAGAGAATTCATTTCCCTCATGAGGGATTAACGAACCTTAATTGAAGAGTTAGGATTGCAGTTCTAAAGCCTCGATCACTCTTAGCAAGCAATTTGTTCACGATGAAGCAAACCTTTGTGCCAAGGCTAATAAAAGTGTAGCTATCGCAAAGTGTCACCTCTACATTGCGGTAACGGCAATTCACCAACTCCAGCGGAAGTCGATATCGCGTTCCAAACACCCGTGCGCCCGCCCGCTTCCCTGTCACTCCTTTGCCAACATCCCTAAATATCCCACAATTCCCTCACTTGTCCTCGCACTGCCACCGCCGCCGCCGCCGCCGCGCCGGGCCCTCCGCCGCACGTCCAAGTGTGTTATTTTCCCCCCTCAACTGTGTCAACTTTCGCTGGGTAAATAAAGGTTAAAAGAAGCGCGCGGGAGCCTCTCGCTGTCACTCACCCGCCTCCCCCCTGTCCACATAATGATGCGGTGACCAAAGCCCGGGGTACTATGTTTCCGCGCGTGTGAAACCCAGGCAGTACTTTGAACTATAGATGTCACCGACTCCCTTCTCCCCCATTGAAGCCCCGTCCCTCCCCTCGCCTCCCCCCGTGCGCTCGCTCGCCTCCCCCGTCTCCCGTCCTTTGTTCGCCTTCGATTCCCCCGTAGGTGCGACGCCGCCGTACAATGGGGCAACCACCGAAACGGCCCAGGGTTTTTTTCTTTTAATAGTCAAACATATGTAAAAGGGACAGAGCGCGGCCGGGAAGTCATTGTCGCGGCGGGGGGAAACGAGGCGAAAGGGGGAAGGTGTCGTTTTGATGACAAAAGTACAAAAAAAACGTCCTGATGAGATAAAATTACGACACCATTCTTATATTTTTTTCTTTTATCTTCTATCGCGAGCTCCAAACTGCTCTAAATGTCAGCACGTAACATAGAGACGTGTCGGCGGAGGCGAAGCGCGCGTGTAAAAACGATTGTACACACGGTCATATGATTTAGATTGACAGGATTAGAATCAATAACGACCTTTGCCACCAGTCGGTTGCATGTCGATTACTACTACACAGAGTTACTCGTAAATAACATGGCTTTGCAGTATTGTGACTTATACACGTAGAGCGAGACCAGTTTACCTTTGAACTTGGGGTTTGAGTCGACTCAATAGATGTCGGGTCTGGCTCTCTTGCGCTCTCATTCTTGTATCTTGTAAGGATATAATGATATGGTGGGAAAAAAAAAAAATCATATACCCTGTATTTTCCGGACTATAAGTCGCACCAGCCAGAAAATGCATAATAGAGAAGAAAAAAACATATATAGGTTGCACTGGAGTATGAAATGCAGTTGCAAGTGTGAAAATAACAAATAATATCACATATAAGTTGCTCTGGAGTATAAGTATATAAGTATAAATATGAGTAAAAGTCGCACCCCGGGCAAAACTATGAAAAAAGGTGCGACTTATAGTCCAGAAAATACGGTATGTTTACTCCAAAAATAAGTCATGGATGTAGGATTTTTTTTTTTATATCTATATAGCTTTACACACCACATAGTTATTTAAGAGTTCATTTGCAGAAACAGATTAGTTCAACAACAATTTTTATTTTTCATTTAAATGCTTACAAATTACTCTTAGCAGTGTTTTCAAAAGTCAGAAAATCTACTCGATAATGTGTTTTTTCTCTCTCTCATGTGTTTTTGTCATTATTGGTCACTGTACGGATAGAAATACTGTAAACAACAGTAAACTATCCTCACGGCACATGAGCTTTGCCCCTCACAGTCCATTTCCTGGTTATTGCTTGTCGTGGCTCCTGATTGGTTGATCACAAAGGCCATTAATCACCACTATCTGAGCCGATCAGCGCATACATATCCTGCTTTCACTCAAAGCCCACTCCAGCTCTCCATAAGAGACACAGCACAATTTATTCAGTTGTTTAATATTGTATAATTGAGTTAAGCAGAAATATTAGGTTGATTTTATTTATTTATTCATTTATATTTTTTGGGTTCCTTGACATTCTTTCCATGCTTTTTTTCAGTATTTGTTTGTAAAATTGAGTTCCAAAAGCAGTTTTTTTGTAATGAATTCCTTTGCTTATAGTAGTAATATTATGATTGCAGGCAAATCAAATAATTGGTTTTATTTTTAAGGAGTTGAACGTTGTGTTTTTATGATTGATACACATTTGTAAGAAGAAAAAAAGGAAAAATAAACATTCATAGTCATTGTCAGAGAAAAAAAATTATCACAAACTTGCTTCAACAACATAAAACAATGAATATATTATAATCTATGCTAAAAAAAGAAGAGACATGTGCATCGAACAAGGTGTTGCAATAAATAGACTTAAATACAAAATATATGCAATACTGACAGAAGAATGTTAAATCATAAGTAATTATATAATTGATATATATATATATATATATATATATATATATATATATATATAACAGAAATGTAGTATTCTTGCTCTTTCCATTCCACATCGATACAATTACGCTGAATCCAAAGCCGCTCTCTTACATCACATCCATCGCAACCAAGTGGGCGGGGCCTTTTCGCGCGCCGTCCTCCAATCGCCACCTGTTTCCTGATCCCTCACCTCCTTCCCCGTCTCTTCGCCTTCTTCCTTCGCTCATGCGCCCTTTTTTTTTTTTTTTTGTCATCCTCCTCTCACTCTCCGTCTCTCTCTTTTTCAATTAGACTCAATTGACCTGACAGAATTGCCGGCAATTAAGTGATTTTTGTAATGGTCCTGGCTAATTTGGCTTGGCTTGTCAGCTGTATTTTATGTCGCCAACCCCCCACCTCGCGTGCTCTCGCTGGCACATAATAGCTTATAATTTCAAAATCTTTACCCTCCACTTCCCTTCTCAATAAATCGCAATTACAGGAAGTTGTTAGAGATGCCTAAACCGCTTCCCTCCTCCAACCCCACATCGTTTTACTTTGTGATATTTTTTTATATATTTTCGCACGCGTTTGACGGCGAGTGGGAGCGAGCGGAGCGACGGAAGGAATCTATTTGTTTGTAGAGCCTTAATGTAATCAGGCTTCATGTGTGTACACTGCCAGTCCAACTCCACTGGGCTGCAGCACTCGCAGAAGTTTACTCTCCACATATTCTCATTAAGAGGCTGATTCTCTGGCAGCTGGTCTTTGGACTGTTTTATTTTGTCTTGAATTGAGGATTTAAAGGATTTTTTTTTTTTTTTCCCTCCCCTCCTCATTGAAGGAGAGAGGAAGCAGCGATTTCGGCGGCTGTAGTTAGCGCACTTGAACGCAACATTATGCAACTTTTTTTTTGGAGTTACCTATAAGACCGAGTCCGTTCCAAGTTTGCGTTCGGCGGCTTTTTGAGTTAGCAAGCGGCGTCTTTCGCAAAGAAAGTGTTGGTCGGGCAAACTTTCTGAACAAGGATTTGGTAAACAGTTGGAAGATGTATGTTCAGTGATTCAGTCTGAACAAAGTGTATTCAGACGCCAAAACAGGAGGAATACAAAAACACAAACAAGAAGACAACAAGATTCTATTGTTGGTCCTCTAACTGCACCAAGTCACTTTTCTGGTGGAGGGTCCATCACCTGCCTGTTGTTTTGTATGAAATAATTACCATGGTATTAAACTTATTCATCTTGCATTTATTCAGTGTGTTTGTATTGCTCCTTGCTGTGAGCGAGCTTGTCTTTCCACAGATCTGGGGTCTGATTTAGTTTTTTAAATGCATGTAAAACTCTGGATTTTGTCCACACGTACTCCTTAAGTTAAACTTCACCTACATAGAAAAAATATTCATCTTAAAAAACCCTCTGTACGCACTCCAGCAGGTCATATTCTCCTCACAGATCACACCTGGAGCACAAATCTGCTCCTCCACTCCTCCATTTCATCATGTAAGGACAATGCAAAGTGATTATGAATGAGATTTACCTAAACATTAGCATAATGATGCCAGCTGCGGTTCGGGTGTGGCCCGGGTAACAGTGACAGTAACAGTGCCCAATGTACCATGTTGCACTGACCGCTGAGCACTGCAGCCGCAGGTCTGAGAGCAGCGGGTCTGTGGAAAGAATCTGCAAGAAGTCTCATCTTTACCGGAGCCTGCAGGGGCCTGGTGCGGCCTCCTGGTCATTTCTGTAAGTAACCTGCACAGGTCCTGAACTGATAGATACTTGCTTTGGATTAATTTCATCTCCAGCTTCTGCATTCCTGTGCATGTGCGTGCGGATGAGTTTGAAATGACAAAACATAATCATGAATACAAAACACCCTCCTAATTCCCCTCACAAGCTGATTACACGAGTAGTAAAGGGATCTAAATGCACTAGGGCTGGGTACTGCCAAGACCCTCGCGATATGGTACGTATCCCGATACAGGGGTCACGATACGATACGTATCCCGATACTTGTATATTCCGATACAATTTCCTCATTACGACACATAACCCGTTACATTTTTGACAAAAGGGTCTTAAAAATGTATCAAATGGGTCATGTTTTTCTCTGAATAAGAAAATGTATAAAATGTCATGTTTATCCACAAAGCACTTATTTATAAATCCATTCTGCTCTAATAACTTCATACAACCAACTGATCCAAATAGAAATATAAGGAACACATTCTAGTAAAGTATTGCATGTTTCTTGCCAAACAATTGGCCTGGTCTGAGCATGCTGCAGCAGCATCTTCTGCACCGATCAGCTTCTGATCAGGTCCACAGCTCCTTCTCACCTCGACCGAGAGGAGCAGCACAAACAGCATAATAAAATAACTATTCCACCTCGTTTAAAGCCTACGGGCCACAAAACAAAAACAAACAAAAAAAACGCAGCACAATGCCATGTCAAGATGTCTTTTTATAAATCACTTAATTATATTTGCAGTATGCACAATGTCACTACTTTCATTTTTAACCATCAAAACAATTGAATACATATTTAATTTTCTACTCCACACAGGTAACCACCTCAAAACTTTGGTAAAACTCTACTCTATAAAACATACAACAGTAAGACAATCCATCTATTTGACAACTTGCACCTTGATTTACAACAAACAGCTGTATCAGTGTCTCCACAGATCAGACTGGTACAGTGTGGCATCCAGTTTGACATTTATCCTGCTGATTTATTTAGTACAGTAGAGTTTTCTATGTCAATCTCCCATTTTATTCACTGTACATGATATCAATGAAAACCTGGAACATTCTCTTTTTTCTATATTAATAATTCCTTGTCAATATTGCATTATCGTTTGTACCTGCACTTCATTAACACGTAAATATGTCCACTCTGAGATCAGTCATGTTTAATCCGTAGTTATAGTTATATAGTCGTATAACTAGACGTACCTTTTCTGTAGTGAGTTCTATTTCGGTTTGACATCTGAACATAATTGTGGTGGCACGTCTCCAGAAAGCCGCTCCTGGGCACCTTCAATATTGGTGTTCTGCGTATTGCTTCATCAAACAAAAGGTCAGGCGACGAGTCTGAGGGGTCACGACTTGAACCTTTGCCAAACGCATTAGCAAACTGGCACCTACCCATCCCTCCACCTCCCCTCTCCATCCGTCAACCCTCTGCCATGCTTCAAGTCTCCTAATAAAATATGCAAATGGACTCCAAATGAAATACAATTTTTTTTGTTCCCCCTCCCTCTCCTTCTCTTCATTTTCAGCTTGAAGACCCTCCATCCATTCATCCGTTGACTGGATTTCCCTACAAGCAACCCTACTCCCTAGCCCCCGCTACCTCTCCAGCACTAATCATCTTTGTATGCAATAACTCTTAGCGTAGCATCTGCTAGCCTGCACAACACTTCGCTGATCTGCCCTCTTTGCCTGTCGCCGCCTCCATCTTGCGTGCACGCCTCCCCCCCACCACTGAACACAATCTACATGTATTAGGTGGTAATGACTTGGTGGTTAAAAGCAAATAGATGCCAAGGGACACAGCCGCTTTCCCTCCCCAATAATCCATGCGTACACCACCGCGCTATACGTACTCGCAACAACTCTGGCTACTCAAGATAAATGGCGCACAGTGAGTGAAGAAGTGAGCCCTATCAATCACGTTAAGCGCCCGGCATCTTTGTTGTCGCGGGAGTGTATGGTTGTCTTATGCAAAGCCCGTGGGACATGGTATGGGGAAGGAGGGAGGGAGGGTAAAAAGTAGCTGTCGACAAGAAGTGCCGATGCCAGAAGGGTGGAGGGGGGGGGGCTAGCTAACAAGAGAACGCGACAATAGACTGGAGTGTGCGCGGCGCTTATTAGCAAGATCACACACCCTTGGCACGGCGTCGACTGCTGGTGTATTGTTGTTTTTTTGTTGCAAAAGATTAAATAAAGAAAGTAAACTCAGGTGCTAACGCTAACCCAACTTTCCCCCCGTTTCAAACTTGGGAAAATTAATGTTGTTTTAGTCGAGTGCGGCATCAAGCGAAGCAAGTGATCGATGGGTATTTTGCCTCCTGATAATTCTATTTCCACTGCACAATCTCATTCCAGTAAGCATAGCAATGCAGGGCCCTAATGGCGGCGCGTGCTGTGCTTAACACAGTTTGAAATGAATAACCCGCTAACAGTCTCGTCGCCATTACAAGCAGGACTTAAATGATCATTTGGGAGGATGAAACCGCTGATAGTGTTTTTGAAATTATCGTAATATAATTTTCAGCGGGCCTAAATCATTCTAATGAGATGTGCCACTTAGCGACCGCGCCGGAGCTGGGGAAGACGCGGCGCGCTTCGGCGGTGTCAAACGGCCCGGCTGCAGAAATATGGACGCCCACTGCTGGAGTAAGTAGCCTTAATATGAGAACCTATGCATGAGGCTCTAAATAGCAAATCATTTAGTTGTTGTTGTTGTTGATTGAGGCATTTTATTTTCTACAGATTTGCATTTCGTGAGCTGCTTTAGCCAGTAAGCATATAATATAGGAAGAGAAAGGGACATTGCGTATATAACTTGTGTCTCAGTTGGTTCGGGCAGTTTTTTGCTTTCTTTTATACCAGAAGCTTGATGGTTTATATCAAAGTGAATCGATATTCCTTGGACTGGAGGCACTGCTCAGTCTGAAGCTCTGTTACTCCAAGTCGGACTTTGATCCTCGCTTTGTTTTAACACAATAACGAACTAACTTAGGAGGAACTGCACTACAAGAGCTGATTTGTGCTTAAACAAGTCTAAAATGAAAATCGCGATCAAGCTATAGCTGACATTTTATTCCAATAGTCTCCGTTTTGGTCGATAATCAAACACGCACAGGTATTGATCACAGGTTCCTGAAAATACGTTGTTTGAATCAATCGTGTCTTTTTTTTTCTTGTGTTTTTGGTCCAAATAAAAACAGATATAGATGCTATGCGCTTTCTCGTTTTAGCTTCTCACGTTCGAAAATACAGCGGGAAGTTTGTAGATGCTTGTTGATGACATCACGTGAAGGGTATCAATGCACAATCAACAGGAATGTGCGTACTTATGGGGACAAAAATTAGGTTGCCATGATGTAAATCCTTGATCATGACACCAACAACATGGTTTGAAGCTATGGTAGTGGTTAAATAACTTAAGGTCAGGCAAGTAACTATGGTTAAGGTTCGACGTCAATGCAACGTCCCCCAAAATCATCAACAAATGCGAGAACAGTTCCCCTCTTTCTCCACAACGGTGGATCGTTTTGTCCTCGCTGTTGATGGAAGCATTTTATTTTCTAAGGATCCCCTCACACGGCGCAAAACGGGCTCCGGGGAATGGCGGCGCTCGATGAAACGCGTTACATTCGGGCGCGTCAACAGATAAATAATTCACTGGGAAATGACAGCAGATGTTCCGGAGGCCGCGATTCAGTGGTGGTCTTCTGTGCAACTTTTGATCAGGAATTCAAAAAACAGGCCCACAGTGGCCGGCCGACAGAAGGCTGCATCTCACCCTCCGTCGTCGTTGTCGGCGGCGGCAGCAGCAGTGGCATCACACACTTTTCTGAGGACATATGTGTGCATGGGGGACACTTTGAGGAAAGAGGAGGCTGCCACAGTAACGGCTTTGGTTTAAATATGGAGGAGGATTGTAGTCGAACGAGGTGGAATGAGACGGGGGGATGTGTGTGTTCAGAAGGATAATTATAGAGACAAATAAAAGGTGATCCTGTTGGGAGGAAATAAAGGAGACGTATGCTTTTTTCCCCCCCAGTACTTGTAGGTATCTATTTTACATTGTGTCCATGGTAAACTGTAAAACGGATCTGAAATGGCTTTGCATTAGACATGGGACCACTAAAGAAATGCAGAATTGATGACCCCCCACCCTTTTTATGGTTGAATTTCACCGTAGCAAGCAGTGGATTTCCATTTACTTGCATGAGCGGGTTCAAGGGGTATGTGAAAATGTAGATGACTAACTACAATGCAATCTAAATACAAGACAACACTGTTATAAAATGGTTAAACGCTCATAAAGGTTGATTTTGCATAATATGTCCCCTTTAAGTTGATCTAGATCCAGCCTCAATGGAGCACATACATTTTTATTCTTGTTACTTTGGGGTTTTCTCATCATTATATCAGTCAAAGTTGTATTTTGAATGATTCATGTATTAATCCTGCATTGTCTTGTCATTATGAATCAAGTGCTCTAAAAATCCTGTTTTCACCTTCCCCTTATGCCCTCCCAATTCCCTGTAACTGCAGATATCTGACCAATTAAGACTTTTAAGTTAAGGCTTCTAAAATGTTTCAACGATAAAAACATGTAACGGACAATATGCGACGTGCAACAGTGAAATATCATCACCCATAACCCATTTTAGATCAATAATACGGTCAACAAATGTCTCCTTTGAGGAATAACGGGTACTTTTTTGACAAGCCTGTGTGCAACTGTTCTTCCATCCACAAAATACACATCACACAGTGCACCTTTAATGTTCTAAACTCGTTACATGGGGCAGTATTAACAGGCTTGATTCTTGTTAACATTTTAAAAAAGTGGTTTGCACCGGTTCAAACCTTGACATTATCTTTAATATTTCAACAACACGGATCACAAATTAGCCGACCTGTGTGTGACTTTCCCCCTTTTTACAATTGCATCAACTCATTAACTATAACACTTGGGATTTGTATTGAAAGATCTCACAATGACTTATTAAAATGACAATATAGAACTCTGCATAATTATTTGCTTTTTAAAACAATGGACAGACGGACATTATGTATTCATTGTCTCCTTAACGCGCCTCTTCTTTTCGTGCGTGTGAGTATTATTGGATGGTAAAGGGCTGGTTACAATGGAATTTAGTCGTACTTAACTGGCAATTGTGGGTCCCCCCTTTTATGAGTCCCTTCACCCAGACACCTTTTTCATACACGGCTGAAGCATTCATATTCCATCTGTTCCAGCGCTCACTCTTTGGGGACGCTGTCAATCTCCCGACTCTCGTGTGATGATGCGTTCGTCGAGATGGAGGGGGCTCGGCGGGGAAAAAAAGAGAAAGAGGGAAAGACAATGAAAGAAACGACGGAGGATGGAGAAGAGGAAGAATAGAGGGGTAGAGCTATCGGGACGTCTGATGCGGGTCCTGAGGAAGTGGCGCTTTGGAAGAGCGGGCATGCGAGACGAGTGGGCAAGCGGCGTGGCATGGAGTGGTGTGGAATTAGGATGGATGAATGGGAGGAATGAAGGAGTGATGGAAGGGAAGGGAAGTGGAGGATTGAAAAATAAATGAACTGAATTGAATGTGGTAAAACAGTATTTATCAATGTTTTGTTTTGTTGTTGTTTATGCCAAGATATTGCCAATTGAGACTATTATATTCTCTAGTTGTAGTGATTATTATGCCAAAATATTGTCGTTATTGATTTGTTCTTTTTTTTTATTTGGAGTTTGTGCCAAGGAAAATGTATTCATACAATCACATATTCTTAACAACACAATTTTTTTTTAAACCGAAAAAATCCTGTAGCCTGAAAAAATCCCGGTGCCCATTTGGAAACATCTGAAATACTGAAATACTAAATGTTTCTATTTTCAACTCCATTGAGCACTGAGAGTACTCCAGAGCATACCGTTTCTGAGTCGCACACTAAAGGGATTACTGGGACTTCATGTCACCGCGTCACTGTCCTGTCTATTGAAGGCTAAATGGTCCAAAATATCTTTAAAAAATGCGTTGGCTAATGACAAGGACAGTTGACAAGACAAAGGGGAATTTATTTGATTAACAATGACCAAAAGTGTTATTTTCAAAAATGTGTTTCCAGTTCATTGTGAGATGCCGGATGTGTGTCAGTCTGCGGTAGGACGAGCAGAAGGAGGAGGAGAGAGAGGAGTAAGGGGGAGGAGAGGAGGGGGCGGTGCATGGCCGAGAGGCAGCACACAGGCGACACATCTGCCACAGTATTAACTTTCTGCTCCGTGGGACCCGGGTGCCACTGAGAGCCGCTGAGGCCTGGTCATAGTCCTGGAACTCAGAGGGAGACAAAAGACCACAGCAGCACCGCTCAGAGCTGCCTCTGTTTGACAGTAAAGGCATAATACTTTCACACAGAACATAACATATTCATCTGATTAATGAATATTTCCATAAAGCTGTACTACAATCCTCTTAGTATTTCTAGTTGGAAGATAAAAGCTAAACTCAGTGCAACATTAACAGACAAATCAGAGAAACTCGTTTTGACACAATGGACAACTTGCTTGACTAATTGCTTGAGTTGTGAAGGGATTTGCTGAATTAATTTCCGACTGGACATCTTGAGCCTGGAGACCTGCTCAGGCCGATCCCTTGGTCCACTAAATTGGTGCTGATTCCCCACAGCTCTAATCCTCTGCAGCAGCGTGTGAGCAGCTAACCTCTGGTGTCATTATGGTCACTTTGACCTGAGCGGCTCCAGCTCTGACACAGAGGGAGTAGTTAATCCACAGTCTCCAGGGCGGATGGAGTCGGGCTGACCCCAGAGCCCGAGGCCCTTAGCTCAGTATCATGTACAGCGGCCTGAGGACGCAGCCCTGAGGGACCCCAGGTCAAGCTGCTCTCCAGCTGCGGAAGTGTGCTGGGTACAGTTGTTGTTGTTGTTGTTGATCAGAGTGGCGTCTCTCTCACCTCTGTCGACAGTGTCTGTGCTGCAGGGCATAAACGTCCATGAATTAATGAAGATGAGTGAGGTAATTAAATGCAGGCCCCAGATCCTGGGAGGGCGGCAGAGGGACAGGAGGTCCACATGGGGCCCTGGCCTGCATGCTCTGCCATTACCCTACTCCCCCTCCCCTGGTCCCAGACTGCGTGGCACTCAGATATGGCTTGATTGGCCTGCTGGGCATGGGCGAGGAGGCGGGTTGGTGAAGTTGGCACCCAGGGGAGGTGGAGGGAGAGACAGGATGGAGGGGGGTAGATT
This sequence comes from Eucyclogobius newberryi, assembly GCF_026437365.1. Lineage (NCBI taxonomy): Eukaryota > Metazoa > Chordata > Actinopteri > Gobiiformes > Gobiidae > Eucyclogobius > Eucyclogobius newberryi. Next base: position 6,270,184 of record NW_027315846.1, read on the forward strand.
GAGCTCAGGCCTCACCTGTGGCCCCGGGGCCCCTCCCTGGATCCCTCCCCTGGCAGCCAGGTCATGCTGCGTGGTCCAAACACCCCCTGCCAGGGGAGGGGAGAGGAAAACAACAGCATGGAGGGAATGGCGCTATAGAAGGAAGGATGGAGGGGATAAGGGAGCGAACCATAGGGGCACTTCCAGGGATTATTGCCCCACGCTGGCCCGCTGGGGCGCAGCCTTGATGGACGTCTGACTGTCAGCACTTGCCCTTTTATAAGAACCAGCTACAGCAGCACAGGGTCAGCAGAGGAGCAAGCTTCACTGTGGACAGGCTAAACGGACTCATTTTCAAACAGTAATTAGTTATGTTTATTTGTATGGTGCAAGTAATAAATCAGTCGGAAAATGAAACAGATCAGTTTGTTTAAATGACACGATAAAGGAATTTAAACTGCACTCGGCTCCGAATCCCTTCTTTTGATTATGTAACATAGAAGCGATCATAATATCTACATGAACAGACGATTGAGATGTTTGCGAGTGCTACAGATCATAAGTTGTTTAGATCTTGTTGTAGTGAACTGCTGATGTAAACTAACAGATGGCTGCAGCGAGGCCTGAGGCGCCGTGCGGGGACAGTGCCGTGGGACAGAAGGTCTCTCCACCATTAGAGAACTCCACGGACACTCACCCCAGGGACGATCGCCTCTCCCATTTATTTGTCATCAGAGCGGCCTGGACTAATTAGACAGGCCCTAACTTTGGTCCTGCTCCATCAGACCTCCCCGTGTCCCCAGCCAACGCCAGAACACGTGTCTGTGCCGCGGCCTGGGGGACGTCTCTGCTGTGAGGTGGCAGGTAGAAGATGTTTTTTCGGTCCTGAAGGGAGCTGCACCGTGAGCGACCATTTAACACGGATCCATCTGGCCTCAACCCCTCACCCCCGCCTTTTCCCATGATGCCGTTTGTCGTCAGCGACCCTGAAGTTCGTTATGTAAACAAAAATTTGCCCTAATTAACAGAGGCAAAGGGTTGTCTTGGGAACTGGATGGGGGGGAGCTGATGGTAGGCAGGTGGCCCTTTGTCACTCACGAGGACAGCGGTATTATTGCATTTAAATACATATATTATCTGCCTTCCAGTACAATGACCACTGAGGTACAACTATTATGTGGAGAGTGGCTGACAGTGTCATAATTATTGCAATTTCATTCTTTTTGGACAATTATCAAAACCTGTTGTTACATTGCAGTTTTGTGAAATCCAGTACTTTTCTGGGCTGTACAGCGCTCCTGAAATTTACGAAGAAAACAGAAATTGTACAAATACCTGTCAATAAACCGCAGGTGTCCACGTTGTAACATAGATATTTACACATTATGTGACTGGCCGCCCGAAAAACCGCCGCAAGTCGGCCCGGACCAAACGGAGAAAAGCAGGGTTTTAGCTTCTATCTATGTCTATGTCTAGATTCACTTCCTCATTAGACTAATTTCTCCGTGAATACGAGTCTGATTGTGATAAAACACACAGCGTTTTGAAGCTTAAAACAAAGAGACTGTCCGCTGACGACTTCTTCTACCGTGTGTCAAACGCTTGCGCTTCCTGCTAGAGTGCCCCCTGGTGGCCGTTAGCCAGTAGAATCTATAAATTAGACACACCATTGTAATGACCGCAGGGTTCAAAGCGTGGGGAAAAGTAGCGGGTTAAAGTCCGAAAACTACAGTACTGTGACACCACACACACACCACACCAAGCATCTCTATAGAATATGCATCTGTAGCATACTATAAAAATGTCATTTTTTTCAGGCTTTATATAATATTTTGACACTTTGGCCTTTGTATTTTCTGTAGTAAAAGGCATGTATGTATGTGTCTGTAAGAAAAGCCTATGTCCAGACCATAGTTGTCATGAAATATGTGGAAGGCGCGAGGACAGTATCTGCAGGAGCACTGAGGAGTGAAGCTCATTGTATCCAGCTGAATCAGGGGTCTTTTATACAGAGGACTATGGAGCAGAATGACACATACTAGAGGACAATTAAGTGAATCATTCCATTGGTTGCATTTGGTGCATCTGGTGAGAAACACATTTTATTTTATTTTTTTATTGTATTGCATCAAAATGTTTGCTATTTAGATTATTACAATATATGTCTCTCAGAGTGTGTACTTTTGGCTAGCTATCAAGGCCAATACAGCAGTAAAGCCCCAGTTTGGACACCCACAGTGAAATGATCTGAACAAGTATGATAAAAGCGAATGGATTTTAAAAACACAGGGCTGTAAAGTGTTTTGAGGGAGATGGATTTCTGAAACATGCACAAATGAAACGAAACACAACTGTTTTTGATGAGGTTAAAACATTATGACATGATTAAAAGCTATAAAAAAATAAAAAAAAAACCATGTCTTTACACAATATGGTACCTTGAAAGATGCTTTGTTTGTTATGATGCACAGTCAACCAGATGCTTTTCCTCATTTAAATTCATTGTCATGAGTTTTAGTTAAACGTACCCCAACTTCAACACACATTACTCACATAATTTCTTCAGTATTTACTTCTGCTAACCGCTGCGATCATAACAAAACACCTGTAATTTAATGTTCCATGTAAAGAACGCGCACAAAGACGACAATTATGCAGTTGCGCAAAGTTGATTCTGATGAAACAAAGTCGGGAGGCAGGAAAAAAAACAGAGGAAAAACAGACAATAGAAGGGGTCTCAGCGGGGAGAGCAGGAATACCCTCTTTATCGACAGGGGAGTGGAGAAATGTACTGATTACAAAGAGATGGGGGGCCACGAGGAGAACAGGTGTGCTGCGGACCCCCTCCTGGGACCTCTCCAGCACCCGGGGGTCCGCAGAGGGAGGGACGGATGATGACGGGACGGGGTGTGGGGGGTGGAAGAGAGGGAGAGCGGGGCAAAGCTTAGCTCATTAGAGAGAGTTTGCTTCTGCTAACTCACCTGCCCCTTTGGTAGGCGGCTAATCATCGTACTGGGACCAGCCGCAGCCAGTTAGAGCCGTGGAGGAGATCGAGAGGGCCCCTGCTTCAGATTCTATCGCTCCGGTCTGCCAAGTCGAGGGCTACAAACGGAAGGAATCAAAGACCAAGTATCAGACGTGAATCAAAGCTGTGCTGTGGAACATTTCTGGAAGGTAGAAGTGGTAGAAGTCATTCAAAACAGTGACATACGTATTTGTTTACGTACTTCATCTTACGTCATCAGAGGTGGGTAGGGTAGCCAGAATTGGTACTCATGTAAGGGTTTACCGTAAAATAATATTACTATAAGTCACACCTTTTTGTCATACTTTTGGCTGGGGTGCGACTTATACTTATATTTATACTTTTATACTTATACTCCGGAGCGACTTATGTGATATTATTTGTTATTTTCACACTCGCAACCGCATTTCATACTCCAGTGCGACTTATATACGTTTTTTTCTTCTCTATTATGCATTTTTTGGCTGGTGCGACTTATACTCCGGTGCAACTTATAGTCCGGAAAATACGGTACTCAAATAGAGTAAGTCAAATAAGAGTAAAAAAGTGTTGGGTGAAACTGCTACTTGAGTAATGACGGATACTCTGCTGGCAAAATGTATTACGAATCAGATTTATTTATTATTTTAGTTAATCTTGTCCCTTGTAGAGGTACTATAAGTGGTAAGAGTAACCAGAACTTTTACTCAAGTAAGAGTACTGTAAGTAGAAACACAAGTGTGATGAAACTAATGAAAAGTACAATTTCTTAATGTATCTTATCCACTACTTAACATGATCTCAGGTCTCCATCTTTACTTAGCATTTTTTACCCACATACTCTCCATCCCTCCTGAAGTACATGTTGAAAAAACTGATGAAAAAATGATAATCCCATCCATCACAAGAAAAACGTTGGCCCCTGTGCATTTGACCCCATTCCTCGGAGTACCTAACTGGAGGATTACTCTATTTTGCATGGTTTAGGTCAGGGGTGTCCAAACTTGACAATGTCAAATTTGTTGAATAAATCATTCGAAATTTAGCATTTAACGTAATTGCGATGAGCCTCAACACCTTTAATTAGACCTAGAACATTAATAGTAGGTCGGTATAACATCAATATGCCTGAAATTTTCCAATTTCACAGTAAAAAGTACTACTTTTTGTTGTTTGGGCCAACATAGCAGGAAGCTGGAGGGCCTACAAAAATTGGTCTGAGGGCCGCATTTGGCCCCCGGGCCCTAGTTTGGACATGCCTGGTTTAGGTCGTCATCTGGACACCTTTTCTCTCTCGTCAGACCTTCACCGTCACATTTTGCCCTTGAGAGTCAAAAAAGGTCTCGATTTTCAAAAACAGCTATGACTTCCTTTGAAGACTTTTCCGACACGGATCTGGACGAATGACTGAACGCAACAGGGAGAACATGCAAACCCCTCGCGGCACGGGCCTATAGATCGAGCCCGGAGCGTTCTTCACGTGTAAAGCTAATTACACTACAGTTCATATACACAAACCTCTGGCCACTTCAAACTCTCCGATAGACAAATTTATCAGTCTAATTTGTCTTTTGGCCTTGAAGGAGTTCCGTACACACTGTTCTCATTTCAATCGCTTTCATGTCCGCGCGTTGACTGTGGAAAAATAAACCGCGCAATCACAGACCTTTCACTGGTTTCCATTTTATCCCTTCACTTATTGTGTGTCGAATGCTCATCCGCTATTTAAATGAGCTATCATTAATAAAAACGAGAAGAAAAAAATAAAACAAGGTAGCAGCTGCACAGTAAGTACTTCTGTCTGTAACGAGTCGCTGTTTGGGGGGGGGTTTGTCACAGGAGTTGAAAGAACGACCCAGGTTGAATTGCCGTAATTAAATCTCGCCTTTTTCTGCTTGCCAGTTAAAACCATTGTTCTCGAAATCAAATTAAGCAAACGTGCAAGAATCTGCAAAATTTCTCCAAACTTTTTTTTTTCTCTTTTTCCCCCCTCCCTCCTTCTTCTTCTTCCTCTGCCGGCGCGAGCGTTGCATCTCTCCATTTCGGATCTGGAGTGCCTGCTACCGTTGAGTTTAGCCTGACTAACATGATCGGATGAAAAGCTTCAATCGCCAAGGACGCAAAAGGAAACTCGACAATAGCGACGCCGAATCTAAGGGCTTTTCACAACTTCAACCGCCAAGGACGCAAATGAAGCTCATAATAGTGACGCCGAATCTAAGGACTCTTCACAAATTCAGGTGACAAAATCCGACAATAAAATACCAATGTCAGTGATGCGAGAAAAAAGACAAAAAACTAACATATGCAATGGGGAAAGGTCCTGTGGTATGTACTGTAATAGGTTTCCATTCATGTGAAGTCAGGAAAACTTTAAAGACCAATAGTTATCAAGTTGGCCCCAAGTTGTACGGCAGAATTCAAAATCAAGTGTCTTGAGGGGATTTCTTTAAAAGCAAAGAGTCCAATGCTTAAAGAGGAGAGAAGAATAGGGTCCAGAATGTAATGATGTCCTTCTTTTAAAAAAGGGACTCTGTTGAATATACAAAGTTTTCAAAGAGAAAATCCACTCACTTGCAACTCTATTTCCATTCATAAAATCCACAAGGTTTTGTCTGTACATTTGAATAGTTTGTGTTTGTATTTTAGAATTAGTGATAGGAATCTCAGTTGCTGTTTCGTGTTTCAAGGTCCAGACGTGTGCGTTTTGACACTAGACTGGACTATAATTTACACTGAATGCGCGAGATGAAATGTTACGGGGCAGAGTTCACCGTCTTAAACTCCATAGAGCTATACAGTATTTGTCTGGAATGCTCTGTGGTGTGGCATTATCTCTCTATAGAGCTTTACTCCTTTACGTGTATATATAATTTTATATTTAATACCTTGGAAAGCATGCTTTTTGGCCACCTCGCCACAGATCCGACCTGTCACTTTGTCCGCTGGTGCCCCTCGTCTCCTGAACATTCCAGGCAAAACAATAACATCTCCATGGAGATGATACTAACACTTCAGCAGGCGTAGCACACCTTTAGATCATGTTTTCTATAGAATTGTTATACCAAAATATCCAAATGTAACCCATTAAACCATAAACACAGAAAAAAATGTATGTACCGTATTTTCCGGACTATAAGTCGCACTGGAGTATAGGTCGCACCAGCCAAAAGATGCATAAGAGAGACGGAAAAAAAAACATGTATAAGTCGATCTGGAGTATAAGTCGCACCAGCCAAAAGATGCATAAAAGAGAAGAAAAAAAACATGTATAAGTCGCACTGGAGTATGAAATGCGGTTGCAATATAAGTACAAACTATGAAAAAAGGTGCAACTTAAAGTCCGGAAAATACGGTAATTCTTTTGAAATTTCGAAATTCGACGCTAAAAAAGTCGTAGAATCTCTCACAACTATTTGATTGGCAGCGTGCAAAAGACCGTACAAACAATGAACCGACCAAAGACTTGGGGGAAAAACCTGGCATCGCAGCTGCGACAAGGATCATTTCCGCTTCCCAATGATTAATTTGAATTTAATATCTTAAATCAAAACCTAATTAATTTAAATACAGTTTTGATGGTGTCCTGCTAGTTATACACATGCTGTTAATTAGATGTAGGCTAATGTTGTGTCCCCCCCAAACCCAACCCCGCCTCCCGCCCATCCCGCAACGTAATTAAAACAAAAGATCCTAACCCCGGTGAACTAGTGTCGGTGCGGCCCGCGACAGAAGGTGCGGTAATGGTGGGTGGGCGGGTGTAAGCATGATTGGTCGCTTCGGAGTTTGGAAGTGACAAGGAGAAAGATTCACGCGGTAAAGTGGCGGAAACTGAGCGACAACGCCGCCGCAATATGATTGGAGCGTGTGTTATTAATAAGTGAAGTATTAGTAGTGGTTATGGGCGGCGTTCTGAAGGATTTGTGACACGTTATTGTTTTCGGAATAAGACATGATAGCGTATACTGTATGTGGGTGTTATTTTCTTTAAGATAATACAGCAATTTAAGTGTGCTGTTTTTTGCTTTTAATCAGGTTTTTTATGTTAAGTTTTTTAATGGTTTGGTACATGAACAATGTGTAAATATTGAAAAGATTTACACAGCAATAAATCAATACAGAGATTAAGCGCCAAAGGGTAATCCAGAAGTTATTTTCTATTTTTTCTATTTTTATTTGACCAGTAATTATGGTTTTGTTACTGAATGTGTACAATTATTTTTTTTTAAATTTCCTTATACACAATACATGAAACCAGGTACAGTGGAACAAGCAAACTCCACAGAGATGGTCAGGGACTCGAACCCAGGAGCTTCTTTGAGCACAGCTTTGCCACTGTGCTGTTATTTTTATTTTTGCATTATTGTACATTTTGTTCATTGTAAACCGCAATATTTTTTTTTAAACAGTTCAGTAATATAGAAACAGGTCCATTGACTTCCTGTTCAGTCTTTTTAATTAGTTAGTTATTACAATGATCACAATAGACACAGTCGACAGCGCGTCATATTCATCAATTCAAAAGGAAACGATACATTTCCTGACAAATTAAGTGTATTTTAATTTAAATCAAGTCACAACTTGAGTCTTGAGTCTTGAGTCTTGATGGAGGTTGTTGACCTGGCGGAACCTCCGAAAAGTTAACGGATTGTTAATATCAAAATACAGCGGCGCTAGCATCATGGTAGCATATACCCCCCAGCAAACGTTAGCAATTTTTAATAACAATACACTTTTGGGCCATTTGTCCACTTTATTTTTCTCCATTTCTGTGTCTGTTTTTCGTACAATATAGTAATGTTTGCGCTTGTAGTTGTTGAACAGGGGTGGCAACTGAAGTCTGTCAGTGGGCGTTCCGTCGGAGGCTAACGGAGAAGTGGTCGGGGATAGGGGGGCAGATGAAACAGAGATTTTCAAGGCACTCAAACCTCAAACGCAGGACAATCCAATATTACTCCTGGTGGTGCGTTAATGAGGAAACATCTTTTAAGGTGCAAAAGAACTTACGTTAGGCTACCCCAAAATAAATTGTCTGTTTGCTGTAACCCGAGTCAACATTATTCAAGTGGGTCGGACGATAGGCAAATTCTTATTTTTTTTTACTTTGAAGGCAAAAAAAAAGATCCAAATTTTGCCATTTTTTGAGTCGGAGTGACCACCAGGGGTCAGGCTTCAACAGTCAATGACGGAAAACGTCTCTATCAACCCGATCGGGCGACTAAATCTCACGATTTTAAGATATTTCAATCAACCTTTCGTACGCCACTATCCTTTATTTTGGTAGCTAAGGCGAGCGGGGGGAACATGCGGGGGACACGGGCGCCGCCATGTTTGTTGTGATGACGCTGCTGGGCGTGTTTCAATCCCAGAATGCATTTACGTAAGTCAAATTTCACACCCTGACAGAGGCTGACATTACTATGGAGACATCAGTGGCGCCGACAAGGGCAAACCAACTCGTAAAAGGTAATATGACCACTCCTACGCGCGGTTTGTTTTGTTACAGGAGGACTGAAAATGAAGATGAGCATGCGGTGCGCAGTGCGTTATCAGTACTTTGAGATGAAAGACAAGTTTACCAGCGTGATAAAAATATTCAACACGGTGATTCAGGAAAGGCCGGTCGGTGAGTCGGCGAAATAATTGAAAAATAAAAGATTTTGACGTTTTTTCAGCAAAATGCTGATATTCTTTTTTCAATCGGCTAGTTTCATAGCGGGTCGGTCGGGTTACGGCAAATAGACATATTATTTTGCTCAGCCTTATTGAAATATCATCGATAAAACATATAAAACTAAACAAAATAAAATAAGTTTATAGCATGAAGCTCATCTGCAGGTCGAAAGCGTACTCAGACTATACGTTGGCTGATAATTGAAGTAAAGTTTGGAATTGGCAGAGTGTCCTGTTTGTGTCGCGCCGTAAACATGAGCCGGGAAAACTGCTCTGCAACCAATTAAAAGTTGAACGAGTCCATTATAGAAATTCCACTGTCTGTATCCAAGCAAAGCAGCAGAAATATCAGTTATTAATTGATATCCATTCAGCGTTACATTAATTTGTGCGCGAGGTAAGACAAAGCATATGTCGGTAAACCACAATTTATTCTGCTTCTGCTGCAAAGTTGGCGGCGGCGGGAGATGTCCAATTAACACGCAGGTAACGGCGCGGCGGAAATGTTTCTTCTCTTTGTTCTATTATTGTCAAAGTTTTGGAGATTTCTTTTTTTTTTTTTTTAAACCAAATGAGTTCAGGATGACCTTGGGATTTGAACAACAGTAAAATAACGGGATACTGACACGGCTACGTGCTATAACGTCCAACCAGCTACATCTGATGATCTGATCAGATTTCTGGACTTTTACAGTTATTTAAATGGCAAACAATAACCCAAAAAACTATGTGTAGTCAGGGGAATCATGATCAGAAAGAGTACGGATGATTTTGCTGTTTACATGTCATTTTAACAATATTTTAACAAAGAAATCTGACAAACATCCGATTTTGAATGCGCATGTGACGATTACCGAGCTGTAAGCTCAGTAGGTCGACATGAAAGGTAAATATTGTGTAAAAATTGTGTGGAGATGGCATTAAATTGATTAAATTGGGCTAAAAGTCCTCTTGTGCCGTCTGCTTAAGTGAAGTTACATAGTGCTCCTTTAACCAGGGGTGGGTAGCACTATGTAACAATTACCGTATTTTCCGGAGTATAAGTCGCACCAGCCAAAAAATGCGTAATAGAGAAGAAATAAACATATATAAGTCGCACTGGAGTATGAAATGCGGTTGCAAGTGTGAAAATAACAAATAATATCACATATATGTCGCTCCGGAGTATAAGTATACAAGTATAAATATAAGTATAAGTCGCACCCCGGCCAAAACTATGAAAAAGGGTGCAACTTATGGTCCGGAAAATACGGTAATTGAGTAATTTTAAATAAATAGTTTCTGAGTAGCTTATTATTTCACCTACTTGACTATGTATTTATTTATTTTCATGGAAGTAACAGTTTTCTAGCTGTTGGATGACGAAAGCTTCATGTCGATATTATTAAACAATAAAAACATTTGTCCTTCATATACATTTAATTTCCAATTCTTGTGGTCGATCCTTGTAAAATACCAGATTTTTTTTGCAGTTTTGTCCTTCAAATTGACATGAACTTGAAATGATAAACCTGCTGTTACGTCCAGACATTTACTCGTACTTCCACAAACACTTTTATGCTCTTGCAACTCAGTGTTTACATGTTTTAATAAGTCAGTTCTTCAAAGAATTCAGCGAGTGCGAAACCTGCTGTAAGGATTGTAAAAGGAATTCCCCGAACTCTGGTTTAATCACCTTTTCTCTAGTAATCTTCTTTCTTTAGTAAAATATAGTGTTGATTTGAAACGTTGTATGCTTTAAATTGTTTGGAACGCTGCATTGACACTCTTGCAAATATCCTAGCCGGATCCTTGTCTTTTCTGCCTTTATCCCCCAAATACATGACCTTTACCCCCCTACAAGGTCGATTCAATGGACTCTAAGTTCTAAGTTGACTTTGATGTAAATTCCCTGTATTTTTCTCATTTTCCATTTCCGCTTTGAGAGTTTTATCTGTGAAAAGTGCTATACAAATATAATGTATTTACTTACTAACTTACTTTACATGTGATAGTTTAAAACCAGGGGTGCCCCAACTTTAACACAAAATGAACACATATTATCGTGCCAAGGGCCAAACCTAATTTTGTGTTGCGTTATAAAAAAGTTTATTTGCAAAGAGATGACGATTAAATTGTCTTTAATTAACATGATTTTAGGGGATTACTTTATGTTGTTTCCTGTACAACCACTGACAACATTTTCAGCACAAAATGTAATCAAATAGACATTCCTTATACATCTCGGCGGACCAAATTAGACCCTATGAAGTACCAGTTTTGGCTCGCAGGCCTTATGTTTGGCACCCACGCTTTAAACTCTTGCGTCCTTATACTTGAGTAACATGACTTCGAGTACTCTTTTTGGCTCTACTTTACCACGTCTGCCTTTTAATACCACTGTCCATTATGTCCCACCGATGTGCCCATTAGAGCCACCGTAAATGCCCATCGAGCTCGTTGTAATTTAACCAAACTTACTAATTTCACTCCCAATGTTCAGCCCGTGAAAATTCAGCCATTTCGCCTCGTAGTGCTCCTCGTGCCTCAATTACGGGCGCGGCGTACAGTGTTCCAGCCTAATTCTGCCCTTTTGGATTCCGACTATAAAAAGCAGTCAATTTTTGCGGCGGATTCGGGGGCCAGTGATGAGAGTCCGGGTCAATGTGCTCACTTGGCACCCGGGGTTAATTTCCTTTGGTAATATCTCAGCCACTTATGCCCCTATTATCGCTAAGAGGGTCCCGCGGGCGGCGGTGAGTCAGGCCGGCCCCGGTGCTTCTTCAGGTGACGGAGAAAACAACACCACAATGTTCTGAGGAGACTCGAGAGGTCGTCCTGGAAATGTGTTCTTAAAGTTTTCAAATTTCAATTCAAATTTTTGTGATTAGGCGGAATATGTGCGACCCTAAAACCAATGTGAGTTCTCCTTGAAAATATTTTCTCATTTTCTACTTTCTTTCCCCCGTTTCGACGAACAAAATCATGTTTATTTCCAACTAGTTTATTAACAAGTAATCATTAATCTTTGCGTTAACTTCCTCAATTATGGTAAACAATTTGCATAGAAGTTGGAGGCCAAGATGTATTAATTCTATATCATATTTGTGCCTTGCTATAATTATTATTCATTTATTTTAAAGCCCAATAGTTTGATACTATTTTATATAAACTACACCTTAATAAGCCTTAATTTATTCGTTACGCTGCCCATGTCTTCCTCTTCCTGTGTTCCTTTTCTTGTCTTCCTCTGTTTGTGTTCCTCTGTCCATGTCTTCCTCTGCTCTCGTTCCTCTGTCCATGTCTTCCTCTGCTCTCGTTCCTCTGTCCATGTCTTCCTCTGCTTTCGTTCCTCTGTCCATGTCTTCCTCTGCTCTCGTTCCTCTGTCCATGTCTTCCTCTGCTCTCGTTCTTCTGTCCATGTCTTCCTCTGTTCTCGTTCTTCTGTCCATGTCTTCCTCTGCTCTCGTTCTTCTGTCCATGTCTTCCTCTGTTCTCGTTCTTCTGTCCATGTCTTCCTCTGCTCTCGTTCTTCTGTCCATGTCTTCCTCTGCTCTCGTTCTTCTGTCCATGTCTTCCTCTGTTCTCGTTCTTCTGTCCATGTCTTCCTCTGCTCTCGTTCTTCTGCCCGTGTCTTTCTCCTGCTCTTGTCCTTTCGCCTCTTCCTCCTCCCCTCTTGCTCCGGGCCTCCCCTCTTGCTCCGGGCCTCCCCTCTTGCTCCGGGCCTCCCCTCCTGCTCCGGGCCTCCCCTCCTGCTCCTGACTTTAGAGAACAGAAGCCGGCTTAGAGGGGCACCAGGAGACAAATCAATAAGGCATGATTTATTGATCACTAAAAATGATGGCACTCATTAGCCCCCCAAAGGGACCCCAGCGCTAAGCAGATGACAAAATGTCAGCACCCTTGGCCCACTCTCCATGGCCACAGCCCCCGACAAAAACACTGCCTTGGCCTGGCACTTATCCCTGAAGTACTGAACAACTGTAATCAAATGTACATTTAAAAGCATTTACAAATCTAAGGATGGGGTTGAAATCATGAATATATTTATTATATATATATATATATATATATATATATATATGTATATGTATATGTATATTATATATATAATATATATAGGAATCAATAGCATCTACAAAAAACTATATCAAACCAAAAGTCCCAGTTATTACATTAAGTCTTTAAAAGTAAAGGCGTGTGAATCATCATAGAACAAAATTGGACATTTCCTGAACAGTTTTAGCCTTTAATCCTTGTCCTGATCTTTATCAGAGCTATAAAAGACCACATAGAGACCAATATTCTATATTAATAGAATATTATATTATATTATAATATTTGGTTGGGCCTCCTTTAGTTTTTATTACAGCAAATATTTGCGGTGGCATAGTTTCAATAAGCCTCTGCAATATTCAAAGAGTTATTTCCACTCATTGTGTCATTATGTTTCAGTTGATCTTGTGTTGATGATGGAGAGTGACCGCTCTCCAGCTCGTCCCAAACACTCTCACTGGGGCTCACATCAGTTTCTGCTTCTCCTTAGGTGTTTTCTTTGCTCGACGCCAATGATTTGACCCTTCTCAAACACACTGGCATCTTTTCCATGACCACGGGATTTGTCTTTCCACATTGTTGTTCCAGAAATGAGAATCAGTTGGGTTTAAATGCTGTGTTGCAGCTGAAGGATGGTAACCCATGCAGCAGTTCTCCAGCAGGAGGCTTGGACCTGCTGTATTTGCTTGGTTGAATCCAGTACAGCCTTTTCCTTATCGCAAACGCACTAATGGTGAGACATCAAAAATACAAATTCTTACTTTGAAACATTTGTCATGAGTTTGTTTAGTGACATAGTGTGGAATATTATAGCCAAAAGTACAAGATTACCATGGAAACGAGCAGGAGGACACAAGTTTTTATTTGCTTGCTTTTCAGTGCAATAAAAACATCAAGAATGAGGAAAAAAAAGATGTGTATTTTACCGTATATTCCGGACTATAAGTTGCACTGGAGTATAAATCGTACTGTTGTGGAAAAATATAATCTGGCCCTTTGCTTTTCAATTTTCAAATTCTATCTTAATTTGATACAGTTCTAACACAGTCAACAGCCTGACACAACTCCTCTTGGCCTGGAAATGGACATGTCCGGACCTCCTGGAGTGACTAGGAAGTCCCACGTTCTGTCTCACATTAGGACAAAGCCAGCAAGACATGTGAATTGAATTACTGCAAATGTTATGTACTTATTATGTATGTATTATTATTATTATGTTATGTTATGTCTCCTTCCTGAAACCCCTGTTTCTTTGATGCCCCATTTGCTCCTTGGTTCCTTTGTACCTGAGAGACCAGTGACCGGGAACTTCTGTGTGGGTGTGGTCATGTGACCTTCTGTGATTTAAGGAAGGGGACAGACGTGGGACGGGAGGACTAGGGAGACACATTTTGGGGGAGCAGGCAAGAGACAGACGCGTGGACTCGGCCTTCCGTGAGAATGGCCGAGTCCACACGAGTTTCTTTCTGATTCAGCCACAAGATTAAACAGTTCACTTTTGAAACGAGACAACCTGCTTCTTTGTCTTATCGAGAGTTTTTGCCACCACAGCACCAGTCAAATAATGCATAATAGAGAAGAAAAAAACATATATAAGTCGCACTGGAGTATGAAATGCAGTTGCAAGTGTGAAAATAACAAATAATATCACATATAAGTCGCCCCGGAGTATAAGTATATAAGTATAAGTCGCACCCCGGCCAAAACTATGAAGAAAGGTGCAACTTATAGTCCGGAAAATACGGTACTTCGTTTTGTGGCAGAAAAGTTTAGTACGCTTTTTTTTTTTGGCAATGTACCGTCCACTTCAGCGTAACAAACCACTGCAGTTTTATTCGTTTCGCACGACTTGCAGCACTGTTACGTGTCCAGCGTAACGTCCCGCTCCGACAGACTTGGAAAGCGCTCACTCCAGACAACGCACGGCTCAAATGTGGCTCCGGCCGCGCCCCCTTTTCAACCGCTGTACTCCTCTGAAACGGAAGCGCGGCAGATGAGGGATTTTGACGAGGAGGGGGAGGGGCGCGGGGCGATCAAATGTGTTTTTAATTAATCCAAGACACTGCGGCGAAACTTTGCTTTAATTAACCACGGGGTCAGCGGAGCCCCTTCGTCTAACCGGGCCCATCTTTACGCCTTATGTTCTGGCAGTGATTGTTTTTTTTTGTGTGTGTTCTTTTTCTCCCCGCACCCCCCGCTGGCTGTATCCACGCACTCACGAGTTAACAGAGGTGCTTTTATTTCGCGTCTTAAAAGGGAAAAAAAGAGCTGCGGCGACGCCCGATCAATAACTACAAACAAAAACGGCAAATATTGGAGCGGGCGTAAATGAAAATGCCCCACACTGCGATGATTGCTTTGGCGCTCGGTGCGAATGGGATTTTCTGCCGTTCTTTTGATTCTCTCATGGACTTTATACAAAACGGTTTGATACGGAGGGTTGAATGGAAATCTGCTAACAAGGATCTGGTTGCGTAACTCCCGACAACACTTCTTACTGTATGTTTTCTGTGTTTTTATTGTGTCATTATCTGTTCTGTTTTGTTCTTTGCCTTTGAAAGAACGAGCTTCTCAAAGTGAGGCAGTAGGCTTGAAGTTGGGGATGAGAAGTAAGAATATTGCTAATTCCGATTGAAAATAAAGACAATAATAGTAGTTGGTCAAAATTGTCCACAGCTGGTTATTCGATTTTTACACTCGGTAAGTCACAGCTGCCCCGGGACTGAATAACGTTTGCATTAGCACGTTAGCAAGAATCACTCACACACTACATTTGTACAAAAGTGTGAGAGTGTCGTTCTCGGGTATAAAACATTGTTGATCGGTTTCGAGCTGGGATCGTACCTGCTTTGGGCAAACTTCAACTGTTCAGACCAGGGCTATTCTTAAGTTTAACACGCCACGACTAACAATATTTTGGGTTGCACAAAATATCCCACTTTTCAATAAATTTAGTGAATACATTAAAATAACTACTGATAGATTAGATGTTTGTGAAAAATAACATGCAAAATGCTTTGCCAACTTTGCTTTGCAAAATTGGCAATCCAGAACTGAACCAGGTTTAAACTTGGACTAGAACTAGAACCAACCAGATCTGAACCAGGACTGACCCTGAATCAAACCAGTTTGAAAGCTGAATTAAATTAGGACTAAACCAAGACCAAACCAGGTTTTAACTAGTGCTAACCCAGAATTAAACCAGTAAACATGATTATAGTTCTTTTTATTTGGAAGATGGGTCGTGGGCCGGATTAAATTGCTTGGAGGGCCTGATTTAGCCCTCGGGCCTTATGTTGAATAGCAGTGGTTTAGACTTGACTTGTCCTTGACTGATATGATCATTTTAAAGCAATTCGCAGCAATTCTTAGCCCTTCGAGCTAAAACAATCAACATGTGCAGTTAAACTTGAGTAAAAGCCTGAGCATGTACATATGCAGTTCTGTACATGTTAAACGTGTGTAAAAGCGACTCGTCACGGCCACACCCCCTGAGCGCCACACCCCCTGAGCGCCACACCCCCTGAGCGCGTACACGTGCAGACACCTCCAGCCGCGGCCCGTTCTCCGCTCACCCTGCACCGCTCTGCACAATCGCTCATGTCCAGCGCTTGTGTTTGCTCCTGTCTCCGTCGGGACAGGGGCGCAGGCTCAGGGGGGGGAGTGACTGGACGCTCCATCACCCGCGGGCGCTCTCCTCTCAGGATGATGCATGGAGCGCGGCAGGACACGGAGCCCAGACCTCTGAGGCCACAAACACACACAAACACACAAACACACACACAAACACACACAAACACACACACACGGAGTCAGAGCCGATGGACTTACGGGGTCTGAAGAGGCTGTGACCTACTGAGCGCAGGAGTCAAGGGGGTTTAAAACTTAAAACATCTACTGCATCTAACGTTTTATATTTGAATTCTTTGTTCTTGGACTGAAAAACCTTCTAGATTTTTATTTTTTCAACATAAAGAGGTTGTAGGTAAACTTCTTGCTCGGGCACACAATATTTCTCGTGTCTATAATAACTTTTTTACACATTTTAAACAAAAAAAGGCTGAAATGTAGTGACTGAAGGCTTCTGGACAGACAATATTTACGACTAAAGTGTACGGTCGATGAAAAAATCTACATTTATTTGAGTCTTTTTTGAACATTTTGATTTTTATAATGCCACTCTCTGTTTTATATAAGGTATTTTAAAGTCTATGAAGTCCGGGTAACAATTGTCAGTACGATTAAAAGTCGACTAGTCACTATTATTTGTAATAATACAGCTTTATCCTAAACTAAAGCCTTATTCCCACTATCCAAATATGTGTGGTTTAATGAATGAACGTGGGAGTTGTCAGTCTCTAGTGAACAAATAAAGAACTTTTTCAATTATAATTTTGCTTTTGTGTGTGTGTGGCTATAGTATTTTAGTATTTTGAAGGTTTTTTCTATCATGCAATTGAAAATATTGGCCATTATTGACATTACAAGACTCCTCATCATGGATATAATTACTTTAAACCTGATTCTAACTTACAAACTCTAACTGTTTAGTGCAAATCGCATCACAACAACATCAAACTCTTCTCAGCAGCAGCGGCAGTAGCTCAGTGGCAACAGTGTTCCTTTTCACGCCAACATTTGCTTTTACAAACTAGCTTTAATAATGTTTACAGTACGAACATCTGCCTTGTTTAAGCGAAGGATATTGAGTTGCAGGCTTCCCCGGGGCCGCTCGACCGCAGACTGTCATGACGTTTGCGCGCTCTCTTCATTGTGAAAAAACCCGTCGCGCTGGATGTTAAAAAACTTGGACACAAAGGCATAGTGTGCGCGTCCAAAATAGCGTAATGTCTTCCATCCTCCCGCCCCGGACCTCTGCCAGTGTTGTTCTGAGGGCCCTGCAACGTGTCCGCCGTCCGAGCATCATGGAAAAACTTACACGGGGCCGTTCTCGCTGGTAAATAAATAGCAGAGAGCGTGCAGTAGCGTTGGCCCTACAAATATTTAGTAATGGGCCTCCGTGGTTAGCTCTCCATCTGCCTATAATTCACTAAGCTTCTTCAAATAAATGCCCGAACGAGGAATTCCACTCCTGCCGCTTTTGTTCGATTGCCAAACTTATAAAAACGGAGGGAGAAAAAAACGAGTTTGCTGGCTTTATACGCAAGTTCTGGAGGTGTTTAGGCTAAATTATATCATATCTTAATGGGGTTTGTGTACGTGTGTGTGTGTGAGTCGGAGGAATGTTACAAGCCAAAAGGAAGTGGTTTCATCCCTTTAAAATCTACAGGCCGGAGTTGGTGAAAGCTTTATTAGTCCATTTATGTTTGGAGAAGTTATTACCACTCCTGGAGGATTTTGATTCTTTGTCATGTGGGTTTCAAACTGGGGTGCGAGGACGGCGGTCGGTGTTGCGAGGTTCTTTCCGGTGGTTGGCAGCTGTGAAAAAAAGAAATCAATTAAAACAAACACATTTCATTAAGAGAAAGCTTTATGAGTGATCTAAATTGTTGGCGCTGGTTTAGTTTAGTCCTGTTGGAATTTAAAGGTGCACTCAGTAACTTTTCACGTTCACTTGGTTGTACAGAAAGGTTATTGTTTTGCCGTGAATGTTCCACAGGGTTCTTATTGCTAAAATAATCAGCTTTTATAGTGCAAGGTTGTAGATCCACAGCAGCAAAACAAGGACTAAACTAGGACTAAACCAAAAACTAAACCTGGGATGAATCGGGACAAAATAAGGACTTAAATGAGCTCAGTTTAGGAAGAAATAATGTAATTGTCTTATTTAGCCCTAGACTTGGTTCAGTCCTTGTTTAAACTTGGATTAGTTCTGGTTTAGACCCTTCATGGCTCAGGCTTGAACAGGTTTGGTTTCTTTTAGTCATTTACATTCCCAGTTTTGTCTTAAGACTTGGTTCAGTCTTGGTTTAAGTCCACAAAGACGGCACTTGGAAAGCGATAGGTGTTAGTTTTTGACAAGTTTGCGAATCACTATCAAAGCCATCTTAATACTTCTTATTTTTTAATATACATAAAAGCAGTATGTGATTTAAGTACTTTTGTAATGAAACTAATGGCAAACATGTGAAATATAGCAGTATCACATTTGTGCGAGGTGTGAGCGAGACAGAATGCAGAAAGAGAAGTGGTTTTGGCCAAGTGTTGACCAGACGGAGTGCGGAGGGCCTTGATGCTCCCCTGTGAGGGTGTTAAGCCCGGGCCCGGGACGCCAGACGGGGGTCACTCCAGCCTCTCAGACTGGGCCAGGCCGACAGCTCTGAAGAATGTGCTCCATTGTCCCCGAGCTTCTAGCGTCTCTCGCAGCCGCAGTTCTGTTCAAATGCAATACACTGACCTCAACTTACCACTTCCAATATTAAAAACACAAAACAGCCTTTTTATCTTTGCACCATTTTGGGATTTTCTTACATTCTGTGGTCAGTTTTACAGTAGGAAATTTTGTATATCTGGTTAATATCCACTTTTGCTCCAATCTAACGCAGTATTTAAAGCTCGATATGTGACTTTGGACCCAGGAAAGTTGGTGTGATAGATTGTCTGTCCCACGGCTGAACCCTGAGATAGGACAGACTGCCTTGTGCTGTGGAACAACCTCCTGGACACCCTTAGACTGAAGCGACTTGTCCCCATACAAACATCTAGTGCTTACATGGAATAAACATTTGGTATAAATTGAACACGTTTTGGTTAATTTCTTGTTTATTACGTGTCTTTACGTTATTTTGTGTCAACAAGGTGCTCTTGAAAAAGGCCCTCACGGTATAAAGAATACACATTATGATACACACCAGATATTAAGACTAAAAATCAACGTTCTTCGATGAATGAACCCATCTGAGAGATCGACTCTACTGACCACCAGTCTACGACCCTTCCCTTCATCTATGTTCCAACCGTGGAGACCCTTGCACCCTTGCACCTCTTGTTTAACCTCGTTTAGCCCTGGTTTTGTCCCTAGATTAGACCTCTAGATCCAGCTCCTGGTTTAGCCTTGATCTAGCCTCGGCTTCTCGGGCCTCGCATCGTACATTCCATCACCAGAACTAGACCTCGCCCAAACCCCTCCAAAAACACCTGCATAATGTAAGTGCGAATGAAGCGACGGGGATTACGAGCCGGCTCAGGGCAGGGTGGCGCTGAGGAGGAGGGCAGGGGGGCGGTTCTTATGTAGAGACGGTCGACAGCATGTGATCGCCTCAGCCTCGCGACGGCAAAAAAAAACAAACAAGAGCTTTATTTTCTTTTCCCTCTCAACCCTCTGTCGTCCCCGGCGTCTTTGGGTGCTCAGATCATATGCAAAGCTGTTTTATGCTAATGCTGTGTGTACACTCTTTGGTAAGCAGCGTTTGGACTAGCATACACAAACTACATCACAGACTCCCTCTCCACCTGCCTGCCTGCCTCGTCTCCCCTCGGCAACCGGCGGCATCCTTTTCTCTGGCTGAAGGCGAGATGTACGAGGATGTGGGCGACGAGAAAGCGAGAGGAATCCACAGAACTTCTGCCCGCGCGGTTTGTCCATTTAGGGATTGCAATTAAAGTAGGGGAAGCCTTAAAGGATTACGCTGGCATTTATTGTATACTTTCCTCTCTGCCAATGATTCAAATAAAAGACAGAAACCCGACAATGTGTTCATCTGTCTGTGCTTATTTTCTCAAGAACAAAAAAAAAAAGAAAATACGGAGATTTACCAACATGCATAAATGTTGGTTTACTTCAGATTGCTTCCCATATTTGCACAGTGATGCACAAGTTACAGGTATATTGCAGTATTTGACTAAATACAGGGGACAACTCCACACAAACGACCGTATTTTCCGCACTATAAGTCACACCTTTTTTCATAGTTTTGGCCGGGGTGCGACTTGTACTTATATTTATACTCTGGAGCGACTTATATGTGATATTATTTGTTATTTTCACACTTGCAACCGCATTTCATAATCCACTGCGACTTATATATGTTTTTTTCTTCTCTATTATTCATTTTTTTGGTGCGACTTATAGTCCTGTGCGACTTATAGTCCGGAAAACACGGTAAACCTATCTTAGACCTAAACATTCAGTTTGGGCAGTTTTAGATGAACCAACAAAGATTAAACCTTTTCGCAAAACTGAGTGATGACTATTTTGAGAAATCCAGGCATAAAACATGTCCAAGAAGATTAAAACTAGACTGACTTAAATGTTTGGCTAGCAACTAAGCAGCTTCTTGAGGGCTTAGTTTGGTGAAGTTGGTGTAACGTCAATAAAAAAGACTTTTAAACGGCTCCGTCCCATGAGTGACGGAGCTAGAAGCACAGTCCTCCATTTTGGTTCAAGGCCGACATCAAAGATCTTTCATACATAACTTTGTTTTACGTTTTTTTCCAACCACTGAGGCTCTTGATCCAACAGGAACATCCATGTTATCAAAGGTTTGGCCCCTTTCCTCCATATGCAAGCACAGAGTAGAGTCAAGACCAGACCATGTTTTCATTCAGCGGTTTTGATGTTGGTGCCTCTCTTATTTTTTCCTTAATTCAAAAGGAAAAACTCACTGCCCTGCGACCGCCTTCACGTGGAGCCTGGTACGCATCCTCATCACACAATCTAACTTCATGTTCTTGTTATACCACGTTCTCCTGAGCATCCTTCTACCCAAACGTTCCCCATCCCTGTTCTGTATCATATAGTTACTTTCCCTACACGTCCGACCTCCGAAATCTCTTGGTCGCACACAGATGTTCACTAATCTCGGAGAAAACTAAGCAGAACACTTTCAAACGGCGCTCTAGTGTTACCAACGTGTGCTAGAGCAGTTGTCTGTCCAAACAGTCTAAACAGCGCTGGATTTCCATACGTTTGGTGGCTAACGTTAAATCGCCCGTTGAAACCGCATCGGAGCCAACTCATGGAACAGTCTCCGCCGTTTGAACGTTCTGTTTAGAAACCCTGGGAGACGCTATCGGCCCTTTAGACCTGCAGTTGTCTTACCGTCTCCTTGACCAAGATCTTAAAATCGACGTAATACAATGGGTTGGGGACCTTTATCTGAATCCGCATCTTCCGTGAATCGACTGTCAAGTTAACCAATCGTTGACGACTCCACTTTGACACTGGTGCGCACGTGTCTGTCAGCTCACACACACGCACACACACATGCACACACACACACACACACGCACACAGGGGGCAGGCGTGTGCGCGTTAAGGGGGTGGACATGTTTAGCGTTCGGAGACTGGGAGCAGCACTTAGCTCATTAATGTAAACACGCTGCTAAGCACAGGTTCTGCTGAGCTGCACCACCACCTCCCATAATCCTCCGGGAAGGGGACCGGCTCTCGTCTGCCGCGCTCTTCCCGCCTTCGCAGCCTCTTTTGTCAGTGTTTGTCGCCCGTGCCTTCCCCCTCAGGCTTTAGCTCCCTCCAGGCTTCAGAGCGCTCCCCCCGATCATCGCCGCTCCCGTCGTATGTGCGCTTACTGTCATCTCCCTCAACATCTGCCAACGCCCTCTCCACGCCACCGGGCCCCTGGAACCAAACACACACACTCACACACACACACACACACAACGAGACATTTTAGTTTTTCTGTGAAGTTGATATTTATAGTTTTGGTGTTGCTCATCTTGATTTGTTGTCCTTTGCGCTCGTTCCAATGGCTGAACTGCTTGGGCGAGGTTTACCCCATAAAAACCAAAGATATACAACTAATAAAAACATATTTGAGTACATTGAGGTACATTGTAGTCCGACTAATGAAGGGGAAAAGGAATATAGATGTTTAAAGATTAGAGAGCTATCCTTGTCTTGCACTCTTTACCGTATCTTATTGATCACATAGAGCTACAGAATCATTTTAGGACATCTTACCAACGCATTTTAGCTTGTGCCTCCTTCTGTGACAGTGGCAGAGCAGGTTCAACGCTTGCCAAATACTTTGAGGTCATTGCTTCCAACTTTGTTCAAGTGCACACTGCTTTTTGTCTCCACTAAACTATGTTAATGGTTAACATGGAACATACTGTAGTTCCAGTGCTGGTGCCTGACTTTCAGCTTCTCCTATAGTTCTAGTAACTGCCCTCAGACGGAAAAGGAAATATCCCATGCATTGTGTTGGATGAGAACCACACAGATGCAACGGCGAGGGACACTATTTGTTGTCCAATCAGGAAGGTTGTTTGATGATGTATTTGATATTCTGTCGCATAACAAAAAAGCTCTCAATTTTGAAACCACAATTAAACAGTAAAAAAACCAACACTTTTAGACAGATTAATGTGCTGTAATTAAGAAACAACTGCTCTGACGTAGATCAAGATCATTTTAAAACTAATCCAGAAAAGTCACATTTTTCCCCATTCATTTATATATATTTTTTTCAGTTTGCAGATAGCACGCTAATATGGGAAAGAATCAATCTAAAAGTGATGTGTCCATCCCGGAGACACCTGTCAAACACCTGTCATACTGGCAATGTTAAAAATAAATATGGGAAAGAGTGTCTGGAATGCTATGTATGTAGTCTGTAACTTCTTTGTGATTTTAATGCAGTTTTCCTGTTGTGTGAAGCACTTTGAATTGCCTTGTGTATGAAACGTGCTCTACAAATAAACTTGCCTTGCCTATAATATTGAGTGTCTAGCTTTTGTTGACAAGTGTAGCAACATGTATTTGCCTGTGGTAGTTTTAGAAGACAGTAAGTAGGAGGGGCTATCTAAAACATGTTCTCCGTTAGTGGTTCCAAAAAACATTTATTGGTTTTGGACAGTGTGGATTTTTCTAGCGACAGTGAAGTAAGCCCCCCCCCCGTCCTCCCTCGGCATTTACTCCTTCGACACCACTTTAAATACTCGCCCGATTTCCAAGTGTGAATATTCATGTCAATGTCATATAGGATTGGCCGGTGGATTACAGCTAATGACGGACTTAATCAAAAGCCTCTTTGCCCATTCACTGATCTTTGCTCTATATTGTCCTTGCCAATTCACCATCTCAGAATCTCTCAATTTGACGATTAACTTACACCTAAACACGTCATTTTGTATCATTTCAACTGCAATTTTAAGAGAAAGAGAAATTACTTCCGCCGATATAGACTTGTGTCCATTGAAGAAATTAATAATCGGTTTATAAATATGTTATTAAATAGGAGTTAAGCCGCATATATATTTCATGGTGGAGGAAGGGAGCGGGTCCCTCAGGCCGCGGGGCTTTACTCGTATCATTCATTTATAATTAATCTGCTCCACTTGGGACTGAGGATTTAAGACCTGCTACAGACAAGAGCTGCTCTGTTTCTACTCGGTGCAGCGCCGGAACACGGGAGGTCCTCAGCGCCAGAAATACTCGGAGAAACTAAAGATTTATTAGACATTGTGCTGCTGCAAACACGGAAATACAGTGTAATGCATCTAACGTGGCAGAGTCATATTTAACGGAAAAGCCAGAGAATCACAGATGAAAGGTGCGTCACAGAGTTAGTTTTGACAGACTGAAGATGTCAATGAAATGGTTGATTGACATTGGATAAATACATCAGTTTAGCACCGTTCGAATGCTCGGTCTCGTCTGACAGGGTTGGGCCTGGTTAGTACTGAACGCTATGGGGTCGTTATGTCCTTTGGCAAGACACTTCACCCATGTTTGCAGCCGCGGTCTACTCCGGGACCGGTGTGTAGTTTAACACAACCTGCGCAAGGAATGAACGTCAAGTGCATGAAATTTAAAGCAACTTTGAGGAGAAAAGCATTTACTAAAGATTGATCGTTCATCACTTCCTACCATGTATGTTTTAATTTGCTTTAACATGTCAATCTCCATGGAAACTAGAAGGTGACACCACCAGGACAAGTTACAGGTCACAGCAGCAAAGAGGCATTTTTTTGTTTGTTCTGATAGAAAAAAAAAATGGCATTTCCATGGAGACAAGCAGGTAGCGGACCCTCAACCAGAAAAGTCATGGCACCTTTAGGTTTCCCATGACCGTATTTTCCGGAGTATAAGTCACACCAGCCAAAAAATGATGCATAATAGAGAAGAAAAAAACATATATAAGTTGCACTGGAGTATGAAATGCAGTTGCAAGTGTGAAAATAACAAATAATATCACATATAAGTCGCTCCGGAGTATAAGTATAAATATATAAGTATAAAGTAGCACACCGGCCAAAACTATGAAAAAAGGTGCGACTTATAGTCCGGAAAATACGGTAATCTAAAACAGGCATAACTGGTCCTGAATCGAGCTCTGATGATCTGCTCCTGACAAGTTTTACCATGCAGTTCATTTTAAAAGGTGGGTCAAATGTAGAACACAAGTTCCCCATGAGACAAAAATACAAGATTTTGACATAATTAATTCATAAATAAACTACAGGATTCCATTCACTATTTTGGCCTCAATATGTATTTATATTGTAGCACTGCCTTTGGAATTTGACCTCTCATGAAGTGTAACTCACCAACACTTTTTTTTTTGTAAATACATGTCAATTTTATCTTGTGAGCTCTTGTAGAACGAGATCTTGACCCATTCTTGGTCAAATGCAGAGGAAACATATCCCCATAAGAGCATAATGCAAGTGTAACCTTTACCTATAATGTCAATCGTTGTAATAATCGTAATAATACAACCACACAACAGGCAGTGATAAAAAAAGAAAAGAAAATGTAAGTGAAAAGACATTACCCATAAATAACATACGCTCCATTTCCAGTCTTGATCCTCCACATTGTTCATTGCTCATTACTTTCTACGGTTCTTGAGCCGCGGCCAATCTCACTATGGAAGTGCAAAACATAACCATATGGGCCCACTGTAACCACGCCAACACAACGGCACCTAGCCCTTATTAAACGCCCCTATAGAAAATCTGGGAGTGTTTGAAGATCAGCCCCAGCCACAATCAAAATAAGGTAAGAGAGAAACGCGGTCGAAATTTGTAGTTTCTCAGCGCAAAACCCCGACCGTAACGTAACAATGGTTCATACGCGATGACACTTTTCCAATAACTGCGGAGCGCCCTGAAAAAAGTCTTTGTTTATGATGTTTTAAGGCTAAGGTGCAGTCATTAGAAAGTGCGGTTCCCAAAAACCTTAGCAACGCCGTACTGAAGTGGAGCATTGCAATCTCCAACACTACCTTGAAGAAGACCTACTACACATTAACCTCGAGCTGAACACTTAAAATCGACTGCAGTTGTGATCCCACGGAGGGAAATGTTGCTGTAACACATATAGTCGCCATTTAAAAGGAGCCTACATAAACTATCAAGATGTGGTTGAAAACTTAATAACGCACGATAAACGACGTGGCGCCATGACATTTTACAGCACTATGTAAAACAGCTGACAGTGTACTGGTGTGTTGCTTGTTGATTGGTCAATTCTTTCCTCCAATGGGCGGGGCCTGAACGGACATGTAAGAACGAATCTCCAGGTATGTTTTTCTTTTTTTTTTGGATGAAGAAACAGCGTTTTAACATTGTATGAAGCTCAAAAGAGTTGATTTTGCATACACGGTAATTACCCGAATGCGCTGGTCAATCTCGCCGCGCCAAAGACAATGAACCGAATCTTCAAACAGCTGAATTAAGACATGATTGAAAATGGAAATGAAGGGGAAATGAAAGCGCCAATCAAAGAAGCCATTAATTAAAGTGGACATAACGTGTGCTAATCAGAAATGTGATTGGTTTACGCCGTTATCTCCCGCCTGATTGTGTCCGCCGAGCTAAGGAAGCCATTGTCTTTGGGAGTCTTCTTCATCTCGCCTCACCTCGTCTTTCCCCCGACTCAGACTCTGCCAGCGCTGCCCGCCCGCCCGCTCTGTACCTGCTAAAGAGCCATGTAAGGTTAATTGGCGAACCAACATGAGAAAGTAATTAATGCGTTTGTCAGCGGAGTCTTTGGGAGGCCATCTCGCGCTGGTCGGGCCTTCCCTGGAAAAAAAAGATGGGTGCAGATACCTCATATCTGGGAGTGCCATTGTTTTTGGGGAGGGGAAGAAAGGGTGGAAACAAAGTCCACCCCAAGATTGAGATGGGACAAAAGAAGACAAAGCCATTTTGTGGATTTGTGGCAGTCTTTGAACCTAATTGGATTTTGGGAGTCAGTCAAACACGACTGGTGATAGACCACGTTTGCTAAAGGTGAAATGTGCTGCATTATTGTATTTTTTTACTTAGAACAGTGGAAGATTGTTTTATCTAAGTTATTAATGCATTAAGGCGCTTTTTGTTTCATTTTTTTGTATTCCCCCAACACAAACCTGGAAAGAACACAATTCTCCAATCTGCAACGAAATATGTTTATTATTTGATTTAATCAGTGGTAGTTTTAAAGGCAATTAAACCTGGCTCCGTCCAGATTTTGAAATTATTTTATATCTGACATTATGTGCAATCTTGGCACTTTTTACACCTGAAATTCCTCATTTAATTACAGTATGAAAACCTACACGATGAAGAACTTAACGTGTTTTTCTTTTTCTTGCATTTATGTCAGTAAAGTCGTTCCAACATGATATCTCATACTTATACTTCTCTTTCATATTCACTTGAAGTGTCTCGCCTTGAAAAAAGGTCTGAAATTGAGGACAAAAAGGAGCAGAAAGAATGTCTAGAAATGTTAGATTTGTCTGCTTCATTATACTAGCTATGATATGTATTTTTTAAGTTAAGGGTACTTTTCTCATGGCCACCCACTCGCTTTCCCTGTAATATGTGCCATTAAACACCTCTATCTCCATAAAGACAAAGGTTCTGCCAGGTCAGATCTGTGGAGAGGCGACCATGCGTGCTCCCAGTAAGAATGCAAGTTATTCACAGTTCTTGCTTAACAATTCGGTGAGAGATCCAGTCAAACATGTAGCTTGTGTAGTGCAAATACATGCAGAAAACGCACCGATAAGACATTAAATACTTTGTGGGCGAAATATAACCAAGGATACGAGACATTTGGTGCAATTTAAGGTGAACATCTACATTTTGTGTGATGTCGCAAAGCTGTAAAATCCGATCATCTCTTCCACGTCGGACCCAAACAATGCCTCGCGAAACAATACGTCTGAGATTTCGCCGCCATTTCGCCCCGAGGTGCAACCCGACCTGAAACGCCCGGTAATGCCATCAAATTACAAAAAAAAACTACACAGATTCGCGACACAGATTCCACAAAAGACGCTCGCAGAATTGTGTTCGATATAGTTAAGGCTGTAATTAAGGCTGAAACCGAGATTGGCAGCGCGACAAGAATTAAATTGGGAGACGAGCGAGAGACGGGGCGACGGGTTAAGACAAAGAACGGAGCGCGGAGTCTCTCAGGACGCGGCGTGTAATGGACTGAGCGCCGATGGACAGCTGAGGACGGTCGGTCTCACTGTCCCTTAAAGTGTTCCCCGCGGACCCATATAAATTTACACACTACAACGGGATTAGAGGCCCGACACGAGGAGGAGGGAGGAGCGAGGGGGAGAGCGAGAGACGAGAGGAGTGAGAGAACATCAATTTAGCCTCTCATAAACACACAGAAATAAAACATTCACTCCAACAGATGCATACACTCATGCATAATACATGAAGAGGCAACAACACAGCACGGTTCTGTGTCATTTAATTTGGGCACATGATGTAACAAGTAAAGGGAAAAATGCCCAAGGTTTGGCGCGGTTATTGCACTAAAAGCTGAAAAAAAAGGCGGCGAAATCAGATGCTAAATGAAAAAATATGCCCCTTAATGTATTCAGTATGGAAAGCGTCCCTCTTTAATAGGAATTATTCCTAGTTATTTGGTGGTCACAACTTTCAATATTAGAAACGCTTTGCCGAGGGCGTTTCTCAAATATTTACAGGAGTAAGTGAAGAAAAATGCCAATATATGTTACGTATAAGCTGTTAAATTAATTGTATGCATTGGTTTTCAACTATTTAAATACAGATTTGTTATATTCCCTTGATGTCCAGGCACTGATGTAAAGAAGGAGGTGGAGAGGTTGAGGTGGGTGATAGTTCTGTTGCTGCGGCGGAGGAAAAGTAAATGGTGCTGGTCCTATGTCCTGGTCTAGTCGAGGTTTAGCTCTGTGTTTGCACCGAGTTTAGTCCCAATTTTGGTACTTTGTGAGGTGCAAGTGTGAACTTACTATAATACAATGATGGACGGAACAAGAGTGCATCCATAGCGTATGAAAAAGCCCAATTTGGCTGGGCGATATTGCAAAAGAGATGAATTGCGGGTTTTTTTCCCCTGGTAATGATCGATCTTGACATTCGATTACTATTTTTTTGAACACATAACATAGTCAAATGTCTTCCTCTTAAGTCTAAACTGCTCCAAACCACATGCTTTTAGTGACAAAGTGTTAGACCTCTTGGTAAAAAGCAAACAAACAAACAAACAAGCTTACCACTGGTGATTAGCCGCGACTGAATCTCGCTCTTGATTGAAATCTGATAAATTGAGAATCCCCCCACCCCAGCCTTGCATTAGAAAGATTGTCCATGACACCAACAGACATAATACACTATAAAACAGTCAGAATTGTATTGCTCGCTCCATTTGAACGTAACTGGGTCTCCTCTTTGATTAGCCTAAACAATGCACGGTCTAATTAGCAGTGAAATATTATCCGCGGGTGTCTCGTTTGACGGGGAGGGGCGTGAGTTGGTCCGGTGCCAAGATAATATTTAGCATGCCGCCCCCCCCTCCGATCGGTGATCCCCGCCCGTCCTCGTGTGGCCCGCGGGTTTACTTACTCTCCCGACTTTGAGATGCGTCCGCCGTTTGGGTCGGACGCCGCTCGGAAAGATTTGCGAACCAGACGCGCCAATTTGTTCTTCTTTCAACCGCAACTTTCACTTTCTGCATGTTTTTTGTTTTTTGTTGCTCCTGTTCTTTCTGCACCCCACCGTACCTCACTCGCTCGCTCACCCGCCCTTCACTCCCCCTTCTCCACCACCCCCCCCTCCATCTTGTTCCCCTTCGCTCTCGTTTTTGATGTGTTTGCCTTCACGGCTTCTGAGCGCTCTCTAATTCCATCTGGCCACAACAGAGAAGGCGGGCGCGGTGAGAAAAAGCATTTCCATATGTGCAAATTAGGGACCCCGTGCTCTTACACACACGCATAGACAACCTGTGCGCGCCCCCCCTCCTCCCTCCGTCCCGCGCCGCCTCCCCCCTCCCCGACAAACCCGACTGCCAAGGCCGCTAATGGCGATCACGAGGAGGAGTTCTCTCTTCGCCGCTCGGCACCCGAGTCGCTGCGAGTTGCCTGTTTGTTCGACGTCCACAATTACAGCGCCAGGAAATGGAAGATAATGAATAATCCTCTGATGGCCTTCTTATTATTATTAGTATTAGTAATGTTATTGTCCTCCAAATTGCGAGTGCTGATTGTGACAATTATCTTAGATTGGAAAGAACTCCACCTGCAGCTTTAGTACCTGGGCTCCGGTTCCATCTGCAATGCCGCCGCAGAATTACAACTTCCCCCGTCGCAGCGGGTCGCCGAAAAACAAATGTTTGCACTTCATTTAGTTTGAAAGGGAAAAGCAAAGGAATGAGCGGAGAGGCACAATGTGACAATTAAAGACATCCATTCTGGCCATTGGGTAGTTGGAACGAATCTGCGGCTCCCCAACTGTGCTCTCTCAGTGGGCCTTTTGTTTTACTTTGTGCCAATTTGAAACCTGAATCCGCAGAGCAATTACAAATTTGGTGAGGGGAGAAAGAATCGAGGTTAAGTTATAAAGCCTTTTCGTAAAGAGATCGTGGTAGTTTTCGAGTTCTGTCCTGTGTTGTGTCTTGGCCGCATTCACGCTGGCCATCGGTTTGGTCCTGTTCGAGTCTTGCTTCGGTTATGTTCTTGGTCCCACTTTAGTCCCGTTTTCATGGTTCGATGTGTCCAAGTGTGACGTTTCTCGTAGGTCGAGCTGAAATGCGGTGAAATCTCAGGCAAACCACTAAATCGTTGCACTTGATCCGCTCTTTAAGCCACTAATGCGACCTGTCAGGAGCGGTACAGCGCCGTGAGAGCTTCTCTAGATCTTGGTCCAGGATGCAGAAAACCCACCCAGTCACAGAAAGACCGTGCAAACTCCACACAACTAGGCCATTGTTCCAGGAGGTGAACCGGGATCGTCTTGTCGTACGGTCAAGGAGCTATTCTATACTGTTTTACAGACATTTATGATATATTTTTATGGTTTGCAGCTGTTTAACGTTGACATCTTACGTTGACATGATGGTTACCGAGTATTTAATTGGTTCTGGTGGCAAGATGTTGAGTTTTGTGCCGAATAACAGACTTTTAATCAAAATCTGAGTACCTCAGATCTCTGTTTTATGTTTGTTTATAAGTATTTCTTTACCTTGCATCCTTGAAGAGCAGATGTCCCACATTTCCGGAACCACCGACGCACTCACCTTGCAACAGTTTTATTTTTCGTAAAGGGCAAAAGAAAAGAACACTTGGGTCTATTCTACAGCAACTTTTTCCAAATAAATGTAAATATGTAATAATAGAGACGTAATCGTGCAAAATAACTGTGTTTGAGCATATTTGGAGCACTTATTCACCCATATTTACTCAATTTAATCATTTACATGCACCTTCCCTGGGCCACCACCAATTAATCACGCATCACATTTGTAAATATGCGAGGTGGGTGACGTGCCTTGCCCAAGGACACAATAGCAGCACTACTGTATACCGTATTTTCCAGAGTATAAGTCGCACCAGTCAAAAAATGCATAAAAGAGAAGAAAAAAACATATATAAGTTGCACTGGAGTATAAGTTGCACCAGCCAAAAAATGCATGATGAACACTGGACTGGAGTACTGGAGAATGAAATGCGGTTGCAAGTGTGAAAATAACAAATAATATCACATATAAGTCGCTCCGGAGTATAAGTATAGAAGTATAAATATAAGTTTAAGTCGCACTCCGGCCAAAACTATGAAAACACAGTATATAAACTGGAATCGAACCGTCCGATGAGCAATAAAAGCTGCTGTTTTCCCACTTCAAATCGGCCGATCGACAATTCGAGACGGACGGCTTTAGCGCGGACTCCCTTATAGCTCTTTGTCTTCTCGTCGGCGACACAGACCATAGCGACGCCTCCATTTTGCTGCGGTAAGCTGGGATCATTCAATCAAAGGCTGTTTGCGAGGCGGGCGCAGACAGCTAACTAGATTGTGACATATTGAGAGATTCCACCTTGTGTGCGGCGCAGTCGATACAGTGGCCCTCCCATTACAGCCGGGCCTTAATGGCTCTGGGTGACATTGGAGCGCCATATTTACGTGAGAGTGTTTTGTTTTTTTGTATGTGTGTGTGTGTTTTTTTTTTTTGCACCTGGGTAAAGTCTCTGATCGAAAATAAATGCGTTTCAATTTGCCCGTCTGTTTGTCCCCTGAACGCGTAAACGAAAATGTTTATGTCCGTTTTTTTGCCGCTGATGGACAGAATGATCTCATATTTTCTGTCTGGGGGATTTAGTCGCTTGTCAATTCAACCTTTGGCAGCGGGGACGTTCAAAGCGATGGTGACAATAAAGATGGTTGTATTACGCATATTCTTCTAAAGTAGTAGTAGTATTGTGAAAAGTTTATGAGTCTTTGGTGCCATGGGGTGGGGGGGGGACTCCTACATTATTGATTTCTTTGGATAACGTGCGTTCGCTTGTGGGAGATGGACATTTGAGCATATTTTAAAGTCAAATATGAGAAAAGTTTTGTTATTGGGATTTTGTTTCATAGATTAAAGGACTTCCCTGACATTAGAGCTGGGTATTGTTTAGCACCTCACGATACAATACAAATCCTGATACAGCGAACTTGATACGATACGAATCCCGATACAGCAAACTTGATACGATACAAATCCCGATACAGTGAACTTGATACGATACGAATCGCGATACAACAAACTTTATACGAATCCTGATACAGCGAACTTGATACGATACGAATCCCGATACAGTGAACTTGATACGAATCCCGATACAGCAAACTTGATACGAATCCCGATACAGCGAACTTGATACGAATCCCGATACAGCGAACTTGATACGAATCCCGATACAGCGAACTTGATACGAATCCCGATACAGCGAACTTGATACGAATCCCGATACAGCGAACTTGATACGATACAAATCCCGATACAGTGAACTTGATACGATACAAATCCCGATACAGCAAACTTTATACGAATCCCGATACAGCGAACTTGATACGAATCCCGATACAGTGAACTTGATACGAATCCCGATACAGTGAACTTGATACGAATCCCGATACAGCGAACTTGATACGAATCCCGATACAGCGAACTTGATACGAATCCCGATACAGCGAACTTGATACGAATCCCGATACAGCGAACTTGATACGATACAAATCCCGATACAGTGAACTTGATACGATACAAATCCCGATACAGCAAACTTTATACGAATCCCGATACAGCGAACTTGATACGAATCCCGATACAGCGAACTTGATACGATACGAATCCCGATACAGCAAACTTGATACGAATCCCGATACAGCGAACTTGATACGATACGAATCCCGATACAGCGAACTTAATACGATACGAATCCCGATACAGCGAACTTGATACGATACGAATCCTGATTCACAATATCTCTTGAAACCGTTGTTAGAATCAGAATACAACTGTCCTATGATGAAGTCACATGTTCATCTCCTCAGACACGGCCTCGTTTCAGCAGTCTGTAGGTTCAAAAGTGTAACTCTGAGCATCTCTGAGTATCGATACACGTAGTCTATCACAATATATCACAATATCAATATATTGAGCACTGCCCTTCCTGGCACAGCCTCTTAAGGTGTATATATATTTATTACGTCATAAGGCGCTGGTACAGCTGGCAGCCCGGTGTAAACGCTCTCTCTTCTTTCTCACACTTATTGTGCTTTATCTCCTATATTTTGTAAATATAGTTAGTATATTTTTTCTATTTTACTGTACGATAGGGACACGCGCTGGAATAGTTTTTTAATTCAACTGTTTTTGACTTTTTTCGGCTGGATTTGAGCGTTTTTCGTTGCGTTCGTTGTGTTGTTGTGACGTGAGCTAGCTCCGAGCGAGCCCACCAGCCCCCCCCCCCCCGCGCCCTCCGGCCGCGCTAAAGTACGGCGTGTCGTCGGTACACGTTTATGTACACGTTTATATGAAAGAGGAACTTCACGAACGATCGGGACACGCACTGGAATCGCTTTAAATTAACTTGTTTTGACTTTATTCGGCTGGATTGAGTGTTTTCGTCATGTCGTTGCGATGTGTCTTGGCTCTGAGTCCCCCGGCTCCGGCCCCGCCCCCCGGCTCCGGCCCCGCCCCCCGGCCGGCGCCGTACCGCGTTTCCACAAAGGAGGAGCTCATGAAACTGCGGACAACAGTCGTCTTACCCGGAGATCGTCACGTTATCCCGTCGCAATACTGACCTAACCTAATACTGATGTGCAATTCTGTCATATGTGCAATTACTGTGAAATTCATGTGCAATTCATGTGCAATTACTGTGAAATTAATGTGCAATCTATGTGCTGTCGTGACACAAATTCATGTGCAATTACTGTCGGGATCACATGCAATGGTATTTATTTATTTATTTGTCTATGGGAGTTTTTATTTATTTATAGGAGATCTTCTACTGAAAGTGTTTTTCAGACTTCCTATAAGTGATCTGTTCTTCTGTATCTATCTCTGTATCTACCTGCGTTGCACCAATGAAATTTCCCCATGTGGGACAATAAAGGAATATCTTATCTTATCTTATAAAATAACTCTCTGTGTCTCTCTGTCTCTTTCAAGGCAGTTATTTTAAGCAATACTTTGAATTAATGCAAGTTGGACACGCTTAATTTCGTTCAACTCCATGGAGAAAGACAGAAACCGTTACAGAGTGCAGAAAAGTACATATTAATTTATTTGTGTTGGATCTATATCGTCATTATAAACCGCTCCTCATAATTTGTTGACAAAAAAATAAATCATGCATAATAAATATACTGTAAATATAGAAGTATTTCAAATAAATCAACTGGTACCACTTTATAATAATAAAAACAATAAAAACAAATGTATTTATTGATAATTATTCAGGATTAGTAACTGTAGTTACTAATCCTGAATAATTATCAATAAATACATTATATAATGTATTATTAAGGGGTTGAAGTTTTGGAGTATTAATTAAGTAGTTACTAAATCATTCCTAATAAACCATTTGTTCATGATGATTATGTGTTCATGCTTTCTCACGGCTATGGTTAGACAACGTATTTCCCCTCAGCTTTTCTCATCTGCGTTGGCGAGCTTCTACTGCACCCGTTTGCCTCGCATATGCTTTGAGCCTCCTTTGCGCGCCCTTCTACACCATTTGCCATAAGAGTACGCTTTATTGTGCACACATTCCCCTCCGATAACCGCCCCGCAACTAAACACGTAGATTGGCAAACTCCACAGCGTCTCTTGAGTAAATAACGCCGTGGAAAATTATTGACATGAACCCAAAGTATCTGATAATGATACGACACTAAACAATCAACATCAATCTAGGCTTTTTGGCCCCGCCGGCTCTCCTTTGCCAAACCCCCGGCGCGTCTTTGCCAGAGCCGAGCGCTTTGGCAGCGGTTTCGCCCGGGCTTGGAATAGAAGAGTCGCGAAAACAGCTGGCACCGAAACGCAACTCTCCACTTGACCTTTTTGCGTGTTCCAGAGGAGGAAACAAGACGGCCGACACTGGTTTGGGGGGTAATGGGCAGCTGTCAGTGCGCGGAAGAGAGAGAGACGTCCAAAAGAAGAATTAAAAAAAAAAAAAAAGAGAGAGAAAAGTGCGCGGCCGGGCATCGAGTGAGCAAAACTGTTTGTGTCGATTTTTGCACATGTGTGTGTCTTTATGTCACGTCCCCGCTCAGAGCCAGGACCAAAACAGCCTCCAGGGGCCGAAAAGAGAGGGAGAGGAGACGAGGGGGGGTGGAGGGGTGGATCCCGGGGCCCCTCTGACCCCTCCTGCGACTGCATGGGGCCCAGCTGTGAGGTCCTGGGCAGCTGCCAGCCAGAGGACATAGACACACAAACACATATGCCCTCCTCCTCCTCTTCTTCTACTCTCATCCCTCGGATCATTTGCAGTGATCTATCTCTTTATATTTGCGTATCGGCGGGGGCATATCCTCTCCGAATTTGATAGAGGGCAGTTGTGGTCCCGGGGAAAAAAAAGTCCCCCCTCTCGCTCTCTCCATCCATCCATCCGTCCATTCCTCCCTCGCTCGCTCTTCCTCTCCCACCGAAAGGGGAGAAATCAAATCAAATAAAATCCTTTGTTTCCGCCCAACAACAAAGCCAGGAGCCATATTCAACAATCACTCACTCCACTGGCTCACACAATTGCCGCGGCGATAACATCCGAAATGCAAAAGGGAAGAAAAAAAAGTCTGGCTACATAAAATATTCCCCCCCCCCCCATAATGTAAGACAACACGGCATCGCAAATCCTCGCTCAATGTTAAAATATGACCCTGAGTTGTGCATCATAATTTTTGCGTGCCAAGTAAAAGTGCCACGCCAAAGGGATATTAAACTGACAAAAGTGATGAAAAGACGGGACAAAAGCACTTTTCGATTCTAACTGTCCTCTTAATATGTGTGTAGCGGTCGGCGTCAGATATAATAAACATAACTTTGGATTTGTTTTCACGTTTTTCTCACCTGTACAGCGTTGGATAGTTCTTTTCCCCGTTTTGGTTGTTCATTGGTTGTGTCCTGGTTTGCTCATGGCTTTGTAGACTTGGTTTGGTCCTCTTCTAGTTCAGGTTTAATCTAGTTTTAGTCACCTGTAGTCGTTTGGGACTTCTCGATTCACTTGCGTTCTTATTTCTTTAGATTTAGTTGCGATTTGACTCGTTTTAGCCCTGATATAGATATAAGTTTGGTCCTCTTCTAGTCCCACTTAATTTTGATTTCTTTTTTAGTTTTGTTTGCGTGTGGACACTCTATGTTACAACTCAATTGACTTTCCGACCTCTTGCTATGACAATAAGTTGAATTACAAATGTAACGTTGTCTTGTGCTAGTCCAGAAGTGCTCCTTTGTGTTTTTAAAAGAATTATTCCAACCGTTCTAACCATCTGAACAACCAACTTTTGTAGCTTCTTTACAGCCCGATTACTCCATTGAATTAGCAGCTTAGAATCACTGCATCCTCTAGTTTTTTATATATTCAAGGGATATAAAATGTACTGTATGTTAAGGCTGGGAATCACATGCGATACACGTCTCACAATATGAAAATATCACGATTTTGCGATACACGAGATAATCGATGTATCGCTCATGATATTCTACGATATATATCACGATCTTTTAACAAACCCAATACATTTGAACAACATTTTTCTTTGTTAAGCCGCGATCTGCACAAAGTCGACATTAAATACACCCATTTTAATCATCAAAACAGTCAAAATGTCAAATGATTTGCATAAAAACAAGTTTCCTTTCTTTAAATGAGCAAGAAAACTGTAGTGCGGTCACAAAATGATGAAGGAAATGACATCATGGCGATTCCACGATATCACCAAATTTAGTATCACAACATATTGATATTTTGGCACACGCCTACTGTACGTACACATGATTATCCAGTTTTCAGCGCAACATATCAAGACTAAGGTGTCCAAAACATGGTATAATAATGCATCAAATTGTACCTTTAACAATGACATATTCTGCTTCTTTTCAGGTAAACCATCACGTACGTAAACAACCGGATTACGCACCGACGAGAGCAGGGATTTGAACCACCAACGTACGTATTACCGGACATTTTACCAACAGCGTCCAGTGTCCACACGTGATGACGACGCATAGACGGAGAGAGACACCTGCCATTTTCTTTGCTCTTAAGT
This sequence comes from Eucyclogobius newberryi, assembly GCF_026437365.1. NCBI lineage: Eukaryota > Metazoa > Chordata > Actinopteri > Gobiiformes > Gobiidae > Eucyclogobius > Eucyclogobius newberryi. The sequence goes on from NW_027315846.1 coordinate 6,307,826, forward strand.
GACATTTGCGATTGTGGGAGAAGAAAAATGCTCGCGTTTGAGTGTCGACGAGCGCGAACTAAACCGTGAATTACTCCTTAGGTGCTTTTAGCTCCTGGGTTGATTAGACGCAGAGGAATGTGTGGCCTTCGCCGGCTTTCAGGGCAGGTGCTCGACACGGCCCCTCCCACCGCCGCCGCCATTATATATGCGTTTTACATCGACTGCTAAAAGGGTTACTAAGGACATACAAACAAGAAGTTCTTTATCATTTCGAGCCGTCGCACAGGACTATAACGTTCTCGAGTCGTCGACGCTAAAATATTTATAATGAGAGACGCGGCGCCGGATCAATTATTAAACGGCTGGATGTTACTAAATGATCTTTGTTGTGGGTTGTCCGTCTTAGCGCTAACGTGCTGTTGAGTCGATGGGAATTGCAACTTTTGCCCTCTTTTGAGACGCTTTCCTGGCGAATTGTGTGTATTTTAAGCACGTTTTTATTCAAGTCGAGTCACAAAATCAAGTCTTTACAGATGTTGAGATGGCGTTATGGCAGAAAATTAAACTGAATTTTCTATAGATGTTAAAATACAGTAGGGGGGGCTAGCATTGCGGTCGCATCAAGCCCGAAACTACGGTTAGCTTACGGTTATTTTGGATATCTACCGTATTTTCCGGACTATAAGTTGCAACAGCCAAAAAATGCATAGTAGAGAAGAAAAAAACATATATAAGTCGCACTGGAGTATAAGTCGCACCAGCCAAAAAATACATAATAGAGAAGAAAAAAACATATATAAGTCGCACTGGAGTATAAGTCGCACCAGCCAAAAAATACATAATAGAGAAGAAAAAAACATATATAAGTCGCACTGGAGTATAAGTCGCACCAGCCAAAAAATACATAATAGAGAAGAAAAAAACATGTATAAGTCGCACTGGAGTATAAGTCGCACCAGCCAAAAAATGCATAATAGAGAAGAAAAAAAGATATTTAAGTTGCACTGGAGTATGAAATGCGGTTGCAAGTGTGAAAATAACAACTAACATCACATATAAGTCGCTCCGGAGTATAAGTATAAGTCGCACCCCGGCCAAAACGATGAAAAAACGTGCGACTTATAGTCCAGAAAATACGGTAAACAAAATTGTTGGACCACGTTATTCTTCTCCATGTATTTGCGTCTGTATTCGGTACAATAAAACTCTTAAAGTCTGTGTTTGCTGTTGTAGTTGTTGAGCAGCGGGTGACAGAGCAGCCCTTCCACATTGAAAGTAATGGATGGCTTCCCCCACACGGGTCCTTTAGCGCGGACAGCTAACCTCGTCCAGGCAGCAGCAGTAAAAACCATATGTTTCCCGATGCGACGGCGCCGGTGGTCGCTATGACACCTGCTTTGCATATTCATACGTAGGGGCCGCATAGGTATTCAGCTGTCACCGGTCCGAACGCACAATGGGAGCCGGATGGAGCTAACACGCTAAGGTTGCGCGCACCTCAATGTTATCGCGCCGCGCGGTTCATACCAGAACACTGCGGTGATTTCCCCGGAGGCTCCCGCATTGTTGAAAGTCTCGGGTGATTTGGAGATTTAAATTTGTCCGGGGAGATATTTTTATGTGTAAAAATATGTTTGACATTTACAAACCGACCGACTGACATGTAGCGTATGGCACATGTGTATAGCATGTAGTATACGCTCTGTACTATGTAGCGCCCAACATGTATTTGGTTCCAGCACATTTTAATTATATAAATACTATCTTTATTCAATTAAAGGTGTTTTTTTAATACTTTGTCTTCGCGGAGAGAGACGTTTAGTGACAAACTGCGTAACATTCTTGGCGAACCAATAACACCATCATACGTGAATGAAAATACAGAAAAATACTTTAAAGTACTCGACAGATTTGTTTTGCCAATCTTGTGTTAATATTCATTAAACTTGTCCTTGCACGTAAATGCTCAGGACTTCACACAGACTCAGAGGAATGGCTCTTGTAGCCGAGTCTAATAAGTGTTGTGCAAGTCACTGGGGAATGTGTCCTTGGTTTACGCGTGCTACTTTTTGTACTCAATAAAAGGTACTTGTAAATCCATATAGATCTGGGTAAAAAAAAAAAAAAAAAAAAAAATGAAAGCCTTAAATGCATGTTCTTAGCAATAGTTGTCACATGTAGCTTGATTACAGAGGAATGAATTAGATATTAAAATTAACATCACACAACATTTTGTATTTACTAATATTTCGTCAGTGTAGATCCTTGTTAGGCTACAGAAAACTAAGGATTATGGGTCAAAAAATGACTTGATTTGAAGTAATTTTGACACAACTGGCAACACGACTGGTAATCATGTTATTTTAAAGGTGCACTGTGTAACTTTTGCAGCTCAGATCCACGGCGAGCTGACCCCCAGAGTAAGAACGCATGTTTTTGAACGCATTTTTAATTTTTGTGATAAAACGTAAGTAACTGAACACGTGCAAGGTAAATACCGTGTTTTCCGGAGTATAAGTCATAGAGCTGGTCCAGTGTTCCACGACCGGGACGAAAACCACTCTGCTCCTCCTGAATCCAAGGTTCGACTATCGGTCGGATTCTCCTCTCCAGTACCTTGGAATAGACCTTACCCGGGAGGCTGAGGAGTGTGATCCCTCTGTAGTTTGGCACCAGCCAAAAAATGCATAATAGAGAAGAAAAAAACATATATAAGTCGCACTTGAGTATGAAATGCAGTTGCAAGTGTGAAAATAACTAATAATATCACATATAAGTCGCTCCGGAGTATAAGTATATAAGTATAAAGTATAAGTCGCACCCCGGGCCAAAACTATGAAAAAAGGTGCCACTTATAGTCCAGAAAATACGGTATGTATAACGTGATGCGACAAGTGCACTTCCTTGACGTGTAGTTTTGCCTGAAATGGAAAGCAAACATTGAAAAAAAACTTAAAACAAGTCAAACTATCAATACATCTCTTATTGAAAGGTGTCGTCAACAACATCACGCCGTTCCTGTCCGTTTAACGTCAAAAACGCACCGACCTTTGGCTCCAAAACTGCGCAGTAAACTCCTTCGACCTTGTTTTTTTCCCCCCAGTAAATGAACAGTGTTTTAGTCGCCCCCTACTCGCCCGCGCAGCCCCAGATGGACAATGCCACTCGCCCTCCTCGCGATTTCTCACGTTAAATTGGTCTGGATGAAGTGTGCGCGGTGAGGCACAGGGCGAGAGTTACCCTGGACCAGTCTGGGGGAGGGCCACGCGGGACTGGTCAGACCCAAAACCGTGTGCGTATGTGTGCGTATATGTGTTTGTGTGTGTGTGTTTGTGTTTGTGTGTGTGTGTACGGCCTATTATTATCAGTGTGTCCTCTGCGTTTTGTGAAGCCACCAGATGGGGCCCATTCACACCACTTGGAGTTCTGGAGACTCCCTACAGCCACTTCTTGTTATCTTTTGTCACCAATCAAGTGCCATTTCTTCCCCTCCACGTCTCCTCCCCCGCCTCTCCTCCCCCTCGTCCTCTCCTCCCTCTCCTCCCTCTGCCTTTTCTCTATTACACTTCTCATCTTGCTCCGTTTGAGGCCGCCACTGTGCACAAGCGAGCCGGCGGACGGAGAGAAGAACAGCTGGAACAGACACATTACACTTACTTTTCCGAGTTACGTGCATGTGTATTTTCAGCGTATGGACGTTGTAATAGTCGTCTCGGTTTGTACGGGTTGTGTGCAGTGCAGATCGGAATGCGTTTCGTGACATGGCAAGAGCGCCAGAGGAAGTATTTGTGACGTAATGTGGCTTTGAAGTATATTTAGAGGCCCAAATTAAGTAAATTGTGCAGCCGTCATTTATGTTGAAGTTAGCAAAGGTGGCAAAAAAGGAAAGTAAGTAAAGGTTAGATAAGATAAGATAATCCTTTATTGTCCACACATGGGGAAATTCCATTGTTGCAACGCAGGTAGATACAGAGGAAGATACAGAGGAAAAGAACAGATCACTTATAGGAAGTTTGAAAAACACTCTCAGTAGAAGATCTCCTATAAACAAAAAACTCCTATAGACAAAACCTCCCATTTCCCAACAAGGGATGGAGGGGAAAAATAATAAAGATAAAATAAATAAATAATAAATAAATACCATCGCATGTGATCACGACAGTAATTGCACACGAATTGCACATGAATTGCACAGTAGTTGCACATGAATCACGACAGTAATTGCACATGAATATGACAGTATTGCGAGTGTTCAGGACTAACAGTGTTCCATGTACAAATAAAAGTACGGCAGAAACGCCTTCACTTAAGTTAAAGTACAAAGTAAAGACACACAGCTGATGCAACTGTGATACATGTTTTAATACGATGAATTATGGGAATGATCCAAGTAGCCCTCCATACGGCTGATTTGCCTGTCCTAAAGTACAGTATTTCTCGTGTCTCTGTCTTTATACAGGCAGCTGTGATCACACACTCGCAGTCAGCAAGGCCGCGGTCAAACACAAATACTCAGTGTTTGTGCGTCTCTCCTCCTCTTTTCACCTCATGAGTTCACATCAGTCTCATGCTTGTCTCGGTATCTCTGCTCGAGGGTCGTGTGTGTGTCAGTCGGTACGGGAACAAAAGTCCTGTCCCTCTGACGAAAAAAATACATGTAACGAGCTGATTTTGATCATTTAGGGCAGGGGTGTCCAAACTTTTTTCACAGAGGGCCGCATTTTGAAACTTATACGGAGCAAAGGGCCACAGACAACCCAAAAATTAATCTTAATGCTTCTCCACACTTTTAATAAGACTTGGAACATTAATACTAGGTTGGTAAAAATTAACATGTTCCAATGTTTCATATTTTAATGTAAAAAGTACTTCTTTTTGTTGTTTGGGCCAATTTATCAGGAAGCCTGAGAGCCAACAAAAATTGGTCTGAAGGCCGCATTTGGCCCCCGAGCCACAGTTTGTACATGATTTAGATGTAAGATGTAAGAGAAAAAGTTGCCAGAAATGTTTATACTGAAGCAAATTATAATAACCAGCTACAACATTTTCCAAACGGTGAAAAGAGAAGACACGTATGTAAATCCAACTGGCCTTAGCTCTCACAAACCCTTTAGCACATCGCTAATTCTGCCATCTGAGTTCAACAACCTGTAAGCGAATAGGTACAAGTCTTGTCGGCCCTGGAAAGACGAATCCCGTGGTCATGGAGAAGATGTAAGTGTGTTTTAGAAGGGTCTATGTGAAGAATAATGACACAGTGACTGGAAATAACTCTTTTAACATTGCAAAAGCTTATGGAAACTATGCCACAGTGAATATTTGCTGCAATCGAAACTAAATGAGGTCCAACGATGTAAAATAAGGTATTAGTAGCTCTCATTCCAAATCGTCTTTCTGGCTCATTTTGGCTCTTTCTTTCAATCTCTTACATGTTTTCTAATTAGATGAAGACAGCGTGTAGCAATCGGCGTTGGGTAAAAAGTTGTGTACTTCAGCTTTCAGTAAGTACACGCCTATTTGCTGAAAGTGACAAAACTGGAGATTAAATGAAAATGGAGATTATAGGTTCGAATCCCACTCAGATCATCCGTACTGGGAGGATGTATGAAAGAGAGAACACAAAAAACAACCACCAGATTACAGTATGTTTGCGATATTCTGCTTGTTTTTAACCCTCGTAGTTTCACCGTGACACTCGCCACTTTACCACTCACGGGCGCCGCGTGAATCGCTCGCCGCGCGTCTTGTCCTCGCTCATCAGACCCCATTGTTTCACACGGACTAGAACAAAAACGCCGTGATTGGTCGCGATTGCGGTGAAACAGAGGAGATGCTCACTGCGATCTGAGAGAGCGATCGTCATTAAGGGTCCATCATCACCGCCGCCATTGTCCTGTGCGTCAACTACTGTTATGCACCTCATTCAAACTCTTAATGGGATTAAACGGGAGGGGACGAACACACAACTTTTATTTTTATTAATGATCTGAGTTGTGAATATCTGATTTGTTTTTCCCCTGTACATTTTGGAATAACACTGACATAAATATGAATGTAACTCCATATGTTTGACTTAAATGTTGTAAAAAAAAAATGTAAAAAAATGAAAGTAAGTAAAGGTTAGATAAGATAAGATAATCCTTTATTGTCCACACATGGGGAAATTCCATTGTTGCAACGCAGGTAGATACAGAGGTAGATACAGAGGAAAAGAACAGATCACTTATAGGAAGTTTGAAAAACACTCTCAATAGAAGATCTCCTATAACACTGACATAAATATGAATGTAACTCCATATGTTTGACTTAAATGTTGTAAAAAAAATGTGGAGAAAAATTACAGTTTTGCACTTATTTCATCTATATTTTACTATTTAATTTTTGTTTTATGTATTAGTGACTGCACAAGTAATTTCCCACTTGGATGAAGAAAGTTTTGTCAAAGTGAAACTCTAAAAATATAGCCATGACCGGAGTTGTTGCTGTTGTTGTTATTGTTGTTGTTAATTATCTATAATGTGCTGTCTTAAAGCACAAAAGAAAGTGCAAAAGTTTCCAAATTTCACTTGAAACTGTTGCTGATTTACTCCCGTGTTGCAGAACTCTTCACAACTCGACAGACAAACATAACGATTTCACGTGAGAAATTTCACTTACAACAGGATGAAGTTTGCATAATATGAAGAAAAAGTGTGTCAAGTGTTGTCAGCGGTTCAGACCTCGAGAAATTATTACACGCACTTGTTGGTTTCCTAGATATGAATCAATAAATATTAATGGTTACTTTTTTTATCAACTTAACAGCAACTTTTATCCACTGAAACCTGTAGTAAAAGTGAGTCATATATTTGAATAAATTAGTTTTTCAGACCTGTTTAAGTTACTCTAGATCAATAATGTGAAAATCTAAAATCATGCTCCACGCGTGTTGCAGATTATAACTATACAGCAGACAAAAGTTGTTTTGTTGATTTATTGATGCTGTACATTGTTTGCAGTTGAACTTTGTTAATTACTGATTGTTGATATTGCACGAGTTCAAATAAACTCAACAAATTCAAACAAAAACTGAGTAAAGAATTGTTAAAGGTAACTGTCTTATTTTAACCCCAGATGAGATGCTTTAATCATACATGGATAGTTGGTTAATATGTGATATTATAAACACATTAATATATAATTTTGTTTGTTATTTTCACACTGACAACCACAAGAGGGCGCTCTAGGCTCTAAGCGACGCAGAAGAAGACTCTGCACTTCCTCTACCTCTGGAGTTTGTGGAGTTGTTTAGAAGTGACACAGAGGAAGAAGAATTCAATGGATTTAGTGATTTGGGGTAAAACTGATGCTTTGGTAAACTTGTTAGCATGTTCTTTATGCTATAGTTATCTGAATAACTGTTCATATGTTACGTTAACATACCAGACACTTACCACAGTTCTGTCTGTGCCTAATGTAGCTGAAGGTGTTAGCGTTAGCATACGTACACCTATTCACCATGTTCTCTCATCTGTTATTATTTTAAACTGCATTTCAAGATGAAATGTCTGTTCTTGATCTTGGATTTTATCAAATATATTTCCCCAAATAATGCAACTTATATATGTTTTGCATTTTTTGGCTGGTGCCAAAAATATACTCCAGCGCTACCGAAAAATACAGTTTTTATTCTGGGTCAAAACAAACTTTACTTTATTGCAAGAGCACCACCAGAAAACCTCCAAAGTGCACCTTTAAGAACATCAAATCATTTCCAACACCAACCATTTATTGCTCTCACTTTCTTCACTCCTTCACAAAAATGGCATGCAGGCGCCGAAATGTCCAGTTGGGCGATTTGACTCCTTCTTTAGGGGTCCGTCTTCGCGGCAGCTTTCGGTAACACATGCATCGCTCGCCAAGAACAAGCCGACAAAGGATCACTGAGCCACATTCACAAATACCATGCAGGCCGCGAAAAAGAAAACCCCAACGAGGAGACGTTTAAAAACACGTGATGATCCGCGAAAGTTCGGGGGGGACCTGGGGCGCCGTCCAAACAAGCCGAAAGGTCTTGACGGGCGCGTCCACGGAGGTCGGACGAGGGTTGTCAGTCAGAAGTGCACTTGTTTACTGGACGGATGAAAAGGAGTGGAGGGGAGCGCGGAGTGGAGAAGGGGAGGGGAAGGTGGCTGCGTGCAAGGGGGGACTGGTGTGTCCAAAGCCTGGCATCCTGTTCGGCGGCGAGGTGTTAACCAAGTGCGAATCGCGGCATTCGATAGGACGATTGGCTCTCCTCCACCTCCTCCACCGATGCCACCCTCTTCTTCATCTGATGTGTCAAAGAGAGAAAGAGAGAGAGAGATAGGGAGGAAAAAGAAGGAGGTAGAGAGAAATAAAACATGGCTACGCAGGGGTCACCAGGGAGTAGGGCGCACCCGGAGGAGTCTGAAACTGTGCTACGGCGAGGAACAGATGCGGCGTACATTTGTATGCAGGATACGAAACGTTTGGAGATATCCCGGTACCTTCGGCGAGCGAGTGCCTCCTGGGTGCCAACGGCCGTGCGCGTGCCGAGTGTTTCATTTGTTTGTCTGAATTTAGGTCATTTCGGGTTCTTCTCTCGCTCGACGCCGCGACGCTGTTTAACGCAACGCGCCGCGATCCACTCCTCGTCTTAGCGCTGACCTGGATGTGGTTTCAGAAAAGGGGGGGGAGGGTGTCAGAGAACCAAATTTAGAAGTTACTGACTATTCTTTTTTTTCACCGAGCTTTGTGCAATGCGAGCGGTAAAGTAGAATCCAGAGACTTTTAGCTGGAGGACGGGTCAGAAGTGGTTTTTCAGAGTTTGCCTGTTTTACTACATTGTTGTGACCTGGTTTATGGATAAAAGCGCTGTACCTGATTTTTTTACCGTCTTAAAATGTGAAAAACTGAATTTGTTCGTGGTAAATTACCCAAATATTCACTGGGATGAGTTTGTGAGCAGTATTCAAAACTCTCTGAGGCCATCGCGGTAAAGCTAATGAACATTAGCATGCTAGCAGCGCACTTCTTACTTCGCAGAGATCAAAATGCTTAATAACGACTGTAGATGCTTTTTGACCCAAATAGATATTTTACAATATATATATATCTGTACAGGGGGAAACAGATTTTACTTTGTTACCCTTTAATATATCTGTAATTACTGGGTCTATGCACATGAAAGAAAAACTGCCACAAAGCTCAATATGTCGTTTTCGCAATAGCTTCAAGAAGTGGTGAAAGGCGTAATTGTTGTCAGTTTGCCACAAGATTGATATGTCAAGTTTGTGAAGCCGATCCCAAACAAATAAGCAAGCGGGTTCAACGTTTTTGGATCATACATTTGGATATTTCTCTCAAAAAAACGTGAATCCCAAAGTTTGCGTCAAACTTAAGGAGCGCCGCTGTTATGGGACGTTCTAGAAGGAGTTGTCCAAGTAAAAAATACATTACACATCCAAGTGGTGTTGAATAAGCAATATTTTTCCCTCTGGCCTGGTATCAATGATTCTAGCATAATCCTCAGATTGATAATGACTTTCAGATGGAAATCAACCATCTTGAATTTCAAAACATTGTCCAGATTTTCTACAATAGCTTCCTCCTGTATGAATGAGGGATCACACTAGCATAAACCTCAAACAGCCGTGCAAAAGAAGTCTGTGCAGGGAAAATAAACAGTTTGAAATATTATGGTAGCTGTATCCACACATACATCTAATACATTGGTCAAACGAAATTAGCAACTCTGTAATAGAATAAAAAAATGCAGTCAATGAAACAAAAACCAGAGTAAATGATACAGAAAACGTCTTTGAGTTACGCCGGCAGTTTTGGTTTTGTTTTGCATTATTTTTGCATATTTTATTTTACTTATCTTTTTTTTTTTAGCCAATATCACCCACCCTTAGTCTGTTTTTTTTTTTAATTTAATTCGCACAAGTATGCCATGATAACCTCTTTCTGTACAGTTCAGAGTTTTATAATGCTGGACATGCTTTTTGTGTCCGACCTTTGAACCTTCCGGGATGATTAGCTGGAGGCGTCTGGGGAGGTGGAAGTGGGAGGTGTTTGAACAGTGAAAGACATGTTGCCTTTGTCTTTGTTTATCTTTTTATTTTATTCTCCTTTTCTCTATTCCCTATTAAGAATAAGAGAAGTTCTGTCCATAGGAGTTTTGTTTATAAGAGTTTTTTTTTCTATTAAGAGTGTTATCTATTCTTTTCTTCTGTATCTACTTGCGTTGCAACACCAAAATTTCCCCATTGTGTGGACAAATAAAGGCTTATCTTATCTTTCCTCTGAAAGAAACGCGCCTTAACCAGTCGCCTGGATATCGCCAAGCGCCTTCAACGATCTCCGGCCCGAGCGCGACGACCGCGGCCCGTCTTGACCATGGAAGTGTCTTTGCTCCCGGGGCCCCGTCGTCATCGTCATCCCGTCTCACTCACTCCACTCTGCTGCTGCTGTCACTGGACACCGGCCTTCACCAAGGGCACCGTGGCAATGAGATCCACGGCCAGTGCCCCCCCAACCAACACCCCATACACCCCCCGTCCCGCGGCCCGGAGCCCAGACGAGCGTTCGGGGGCAGAGAGCGGATCGATGCGGGAGGCTGCGATATGCCATTACAGGTGAGGCCGGGCCCCTGTGCCATCCTAGCCTGCCCATTCAGCAATATGCGCACAGATTGGGGAGGCGGTAACACAAGACGGGTCATTTATTCATTCAAGTGTTTTGGAGGTCCTGGGAGGCTTTGGGGGATCGTTAGGGCATCCAGCCTCGGTCTACCACACCCGGGCTTGACATTGTCTGTGGCATGGTCAAATGAAATAGCATATCAAACTCGATAATGCCAAAATCCTCCTCGCGCTGCACTTTTGCGTTTATCAGCGCTGCCTCGTGTGTAATGCAGTGTACAACTGATGTTTCCTGTGAGAAGTAGTAATATTGTACCGTGGGGTTTCTTTGCAGACATGAATCCAAGCGTTTTTACTGAAAGGAATATAACTATCAAAGCATGGGGATGGACGGCTTATGAAGTTATACAGGGAGATTGACAATACCAACAAGTATTTCATCAGGGCTTATAATTTAAATCATAATTATTTCAATTGATTACTTCTAAACAGTCAAAATTAACCAGAATATTCCAAATATATCTTAATAGTAGCGTATTTTCAGGACTTTAAGTTGCACCTTTTTTCATAGTTGCAACTTATACTTATATTTATACTTTTATACTTATGTGTGATATTATTTGTTATTTTCACACTTGCAACGGCATTTCATACTCCAGTGCAAGTTATACAGTATATGCTTTTTTTCTTCTCTATTATGCATTTTTTGGCTGGTGCGACTTATACTCCGGTGCGACTTTTAGTCTGGAAAATACGGTAATATTTTTTGACACTTTTTCTTGTCACATTTTAAAAGCCTATATAGATAAGAAAAATGTCTTTTCTCTAGGGTTTGAGTGGCAGAACGAGCACACATACCACTCTGACTAGATTCAATTCGTAGTATTTTTGATTATAACATTTCTGTAATCGAATAGAGCAATGACTGAAAAGTCTTTCTGCAAACTCCATCGCTCTTTCCAAACTCGTTGACATGTTTCAGCTTTACTCTGCGTGCCATCTTCAGAACTGTGTGCTCTCTGGAGTAGTGTGTACGATGTAGTAAGTACAGTCTAAGTAACATGCTACTATGTCAAATATAACAACTTAAACTTTTGGCTGTATCAAAAGAAGACAAAATGAACATTGTTGGACCATTCATTCACTTTGCAGTCCTCCAATGGCGATTCATATAGTAAAAAATCCCCAGTAGCCACAAACGCCCTGGGGCAGGCTTCCAGAAAAGTGGCCTCCAATCTGAAAACACAACCAAACGCACAATTGAACAAGCTCAATCATTCACAAGTTCTTCAGGCCTTGGAAATGTAAGAGTTTTACCCGACAACGTTGTATACAAGCAGAATTTAACTCTCTCTAAACTTAATTAATGAACATAATTTAAGTTTTATTTCAATATTTGGCATTGGCAGTGAGACTTTACGTTTGATTGCAGCTGCTGCCAGGCCCGTCTCTACCTCCGCTCTGTCTCTACAATGCCTCCGCCTCTCTCTTTTCCTCTTCCCACCGGCGTTTCCAAAGATCAACCAAACAACGCCGCCGCGCCCGTCAGACGCCGCCGCCGCCGCGTCCTTTCAAGTTTGACTCGAATAATACCGGTAATGACGGGTGACACGGGAGCGGGTAGTTACCGGCGTCGAGGCTCTTAATGCCGGCGCTAATGGGCAAAAAATAGATCCCCTTTTTATCCAGAAGAAGGAGCGCGGTTAAGAGGCACTTGTGTTGGTCCCATCGACTTCTCTTGGCTAATGGCTGCGCTGCGTCGGCGAAAGCGGCAAAGGGATACTGTCCGATTTGAGCGGCGTTTTGGCTGTTTGGAGGTTAATACGGAGCTTCTGGGGGGACGGTAACGGAGCCGCGGCGAGACTTTAAAGACCGGTTTCTTTGTAATGCTGTTTCTGTAAAGTCGGGATGGAAAGTAGAGCAGGTGTCAGTGCGAGTCGAAGTAACTAAAAGGCACTTAAAACGGCCTGGCCAAGCAAGTACGCTGTCTTTAGAAACTTTGAACATTGCAAATTCAAATGTCGGTTGTCCAGTCGATGTCTCTATCGTGTTGTTTTTCAGTCTTATTCATCATTTTAGGTGTTGGAAATCACATCTGAGACAGGAGATTGAAAATAAAATGCAAATTGAAATAAACAGGTTAAATTGGCCTTGTGGATTTATCATGTGATGTCGTTATTTGTTTGCCAGACTGATTCTTCTTGTATTTTTTTAACAGAAGATCTTTGGTCATCCACAAAAAACAAACTAACAGGATGCTTTGCTCATTGATTCTGCACAATTGCACAATGTTTTTTTACAGTCCCTGTGTCATTTCTTTTTTCCTAGTGTTATTTGTTATGATACAGATGGGCCGCGCTTGTCCCTGATTGGCCAATCCACCCGTTTCTCACGCCCGTCTGAATCTTGGGAGAGGAAACCAGCGCAAACTCCAAATGTTGTTTTAATTGACCATTTAAAATACCTATTGCCAAATCTTGCAAACAGACCAGTTGGAATTGACACAAGTGTTCTAAGTCCAACATTTTTTGGGATGTAAATTTGAATAAAAAGAAGCAAACCAGTAACTAATATTATTATTGATGACTTGTTTGTTGCCCTTTTCCCAACGTAATTGTCAAGCTCCAGTCCGTAGCGTTTTAGCCATAAGATAAATAAATAAAGGTAAGGAAGAATACAAAAAATAATGCAAAAAAACTCTGAAAAACCTAGAAAACATACCGTATTTTCCGGACTATAAGTCGCACAGGCCAAAAAATGCATAATAGAGAAGAAAAAAACATATATAAGTTGCACTGGAGTATGAAATGCGGTTGCAAGTGTGAAAATAACAAATAATATCACATATAAGTATAAGTATAAGTCACACCCCGGCCAAAACTATGAAAAAAGGTGCGACTTATAGTCCGGAAAACACAGTATTTCCTTGCTCTGAGCAGGTTTGTACCTCCACAGAACTGACTCTTACATAGCCAGAAAGAGAGTCTCTTCTTGCTTCTTGTTTCCATGGAAATGTAGTTCCCTTGGCCATAATATTCCACAGTGTCGCATAAAACGGAGAATGTTCCCAAGTATCATTTCATGTGTTTTTTTCTACAAGCTGTAAATCCCAATTACAGAACAAATCGAAAAAGTAATCTCCGAGTGGTCTTCTGCCAGTCGGAGTTGTGCCGGTCCCTCCAGCGTGTCCTTGCGGGCCGGGAGCAGAGGACATGTGGCAGACCAGGTCAGCTTTCAGGGGCTAGTGGCTGGAACTTGAACTTGTAACGTTCTTTATTCGCAGAGAGGCCCTTGGGGAGGCTCAGATCCAACCCGGGGAGCTCCTTTTACTCTTCCGTCCCTTTCGACTACAGCGGGATACTCTCCTGCTCCTCCTCGAGTGGGACAGAGGAGGGAGGGAGGGAGGGGGAGAGAGGGGTGAGGTAGGGGTCAGCCAGCGGGTCAAACTCTGCACCGGACAGACTGATTTAAAGCAGCTGTAAAGGATAATGTATAATGCCGTAACTTATTGGGATTTGTGAAATGTCTTTGTGGCTGTAATGATTTAAATTGTGGCTTTTAAATGGATTCAGAAACTTTAAATCTTCAGTTTGTAGGAGTGATGGCGTGGGAAGGCAGAAATGTGTCTTAATACAAATAAATTAATATGGGAAATATATATAACAGCAATAAATAGACAAGAGTAAAGAAAAAAAGAGACCTAATTAAATTTAAAAAATACATGAAATAAACCAGAGAGATCACTAGCACATCAACATGTCAACATTAGCCTTGTTTACACATGTTCGTTTTGTTTAGTACCGTGGATTAAGACGGCAAAAACTAGAAAATAACCCTTTATTACCAAAACGCTGACTTGATTTTGTGTTAAACCGCCGTATTTCCAAAGACGGTAACTTTATTTGTTGAGCCGACAAACAAAAACCAGCAAAACAAAGCTAGCATAGCGCGTTAACATCAGCTGTTTCCTGTTTATCGACGCGCGGAACTCGCTCTGTCAAGACCCAATATATTATATGTGCAGTGTATTAAACTCATTAAACATGATTCAGACCCAATGCATTACATGAATAGATGTGAAAATGTGATGTAGAGGCGCAGAGAAGTTAAAAAATATGACAAAAAATTGGACGATAATCCGTACATAGGTTTTTGTTTAGGCTTAATGTTAACCACGTCTCACAGCGCCACAAACTTGGAATTACTAAATGTATTGTTTGTGAATTGTTGAAGTCGCCCTCATGATTATCGTATTTTCCGGACTATAAGTCGCACCGGGGTATAAGTCGCACCAGCCAAAAAATGCATAATAGAGAAAAAAAAAGCATATATTAGTCGCACTGGAGTATGAAATGCAGTTGCAAGAGTGAAAATAACAAATAATATCACATATAAGTCGCACCCCGGCCAAAACTATGAAAAAATACAGTAAAACGTTTAATTTGTTAACCAAACCGAGCCGAGGAACTCCAAAACAAACCAGGACCAGTCAAAACGTGCCCGTAATCTCCTCCCTTGCGTCAGCTTGTTTGAATGAAAAAAATCAATGTACATAAACAAACATAAGCAAGAATAGATATAAAACACAAACCTCAATCGGAATCCATGTTGGAACAGTCAATATTTGTAATGTGTTGAATTGTGTTTTGTCAAAAAAAGAAGAAAAAAAAGCTGAATAAATAAGCATAAAACTTCAATTTTTGCACTTCAAATATTAGACTTTTGACCCGATTATTCCTCGATTTCAACGCAATCCATTTTTAACAATATCACATCATCCCCACATCAGTCCTTCCCCTCATCATCATTTACATGCTCAAATCTGCATTTTTCATATAGATCCCACCTTAGTCTAATTTTAATATCACTGTTATTTCCCATGACACCTTTTGTTTTATTATACATTATGAATTTCTGCCTCTCCCCCCCCCTCCGCCCCTCCGCCTTCCCCTGCTCTAATCCCCGTGCCCGCAACGCGCTTATGAGCTGAAATATTTTATCAGGTGGAACCCTCAGTCAAACTTATCATTTTAATCTTATTTCAATAAAAAAAATAATCTTTCTCCTCGCCTGTTTGACGGGGGCTAATGGTTTTTCCGTTATCGTAAAAAGAAACTTTGAAGAGCGAGATAGACGGCCTACCCAAAAAATGCAACAAAAAATAAAAAAAAGCCCTCCTGCAAAACCCCCACCGCCCGCCGTCCGCCCGCCGCCCCCCCGCCGCCCGCCTCCCGGTGATTCATAAAGCGGCACGAGGAGAACAGGTAAAATATGACACTCCAGGACAATAGGCTGCCAACTAGATTCATGCGCGCGAGCATTTACATACCGCGCCTGGCCTTTGCGGCTCATCAGCGCGATGGTTTGAGGGGGGGGGAGGGGAGAAAAACAACAAAAAAACATTATTGTGATGCATTGTTTGTCCTTAAGATTCAAGTTACGCACTCCAGAGCTATTGTACGCGGTCGCCAGCGTTATCAAAATGTCACGGCTCTCATTATTTTAAGAGCGGCGATGAGGACACTCCACAACGTGTCGCCCGACGGAACGGCCGTTACATTATCGGCTGTGAAGGGCCCGTTATGTCTTTGTCCGGGGTTTAGCGTGAGAGGGATCCGAAGTGATAATGAAAAAGGAGTTATGTTCGACGAGCTGATCTTCAACACCAGTAAAAGCGTGTTGTTCAGGCTTTGCTGTCCAGTCTTTGCTCTGATCAGTGTTTACCGTATTTTCCGGATTATAAGTCGCACTAGCCAAAAAATACATAATAGAGAAGAAAAAAACATATATGAGTCGCACTGGAGTATAAGTCGCATTTTGGGGGGGAAATGTATTTGAAACAATCCACCTCGGACCTGGGGCGAACAGCAAGAGGTATGATATTATTGTTTTTTCGACGTGCTTTGCGGTTAATATTTGGGATGTTTTTGGTGCCGTTTAGATTTAGTATGATTTCGTATTTAGTCTGAAGTATGATGTCATAGTTCAAAATATTATGCATATAGTAGTACCGTATTTTCCGGAGTCGCACTGGAGTATAAGTCACATTTTTTGGGGGGGACTGTATTTGATAAAATCCAAGACCAAGAACAGACATTTTATCTTGAAATGCAATTTAAAATAATAACAGATGAGAGAACATGGTGAATAGGTGTACGTATGCTAACGCTAACACCTTCAGCTACATGAGGCACAGACAGAACTGTGGTAAGTGTCTGGTATGTTAACGTAACATATTAACAGTTATTCAGATAACTATAGCATAAAGAACATGCTAACAAGTTTACCAAAGCATCAGTTTTACCCCAAATCACTAAATCCATTGAATTCATCTTCCTCTGTGTCACTTCTAAACAACTCCACAAACTCCAGAGGAAGAGGAAGTGCAGATTCTTCTTCTGAGTCGCTTAGAGCCTAGAGCGCCCTCTTGTTGTTGTCAGTGTGAAAATAACCAATAATATCACGTATAAGTCGCTCTGGAGTAAAAGTCGCACCCCGGGCAAAACTATGAAAAAATTGTACTTCTTTGTGTTCTTGGGCGAGAAACATTATCTACCTTATGCATGCATGTGGAGGGCGGGTGAGGGAGTGGGGGTGATGGTGGAGGTTGTTGGCGCAGAGTGGGAGCCCGTTTCGGTCAGTCTGCCCCGGGACAGATGTGACTTACTGTGAGTTGTAGCAAAGTGAATGAATAATGCAATGTAAAGCCACGCCACGAGAGCACGTGTGGATATGGATGGGTATGAATCCAGTGCATTATTTGGGGCATTGGTCAGTTGTTTAAGTCGTGGCTGTTTAGACTGACATTCTAGCAGACATTTCTCACATTAAGGTCCTGAATGTGTCCAGTTGGACCCTTTATGCCGCTGACGTCAACAGACTGGCAGAGTTCGAAACCATATGGTAGAGACCCGTCCAGAGCATCTCCTGGACGAACCACAGGGGTCAGTTTGGATTCTCTCTGGCAGAGCAGTCATCTCTCTCTTGCACTAGAGGGAATGATTCTTTGTCTCAGTTTGTTCGCCCTTTAGTCTAGGTATTCTTTATACGTCCAGTGAATACAATGAGTGGCAAGAAGAGGAGAGACTTCCGACATCCGGTTCTTTCTCTCCAGTTTTTATTCTATTTATTAAGTTTTACACATACATAAATAAACACAGTGAAAGAAAAAACAAGAACAGAAAGAGAACAGTCAAAACAGTAGACATCCAGCAAATAATAAAGAAAAAGTAGAGAAAGCCATGCCACACAAAACCCCCGAAAATTGGCCCATTTCGTCCAAATTCTGTCCAATTTATCCAGTTTCAAATTAAGTTTGAATGTATTTTTTTCTATTTTACGAACGTCAAATACGATGTTAGTCCAGCCCTTGATTGTTGGTGCAGTTTGTGTCATATATGTTCGCTTGTGCTTCGGGAATAGCCACTGGTTGTGTCCATGGCAGGAACGATGTCATAAATGTGCATGAGTTTGCATGTTCTCCCTGTGTCTGGTGGGGCACTCTGATCATCCAGTCACAACAATCCTGTCCACGATTGGCTCACGACCTTTAGACGTACGGCAGAAGCTCATCGCTCGACGCTGCTTGAACGACGGGTCAAATGCAGATATAAAAAGCATTACCGTATTTTCCGGACTATAAGTCATAGTTTAGCCGGGGTGCGACTTATACTCCAGAGTCTCCAATGTCTGATCTTGTTCTTGGATTCTATCAAATAAATGTCCCCAAAAACTGTAATATACTTATATACTCCAGTGCGACTTATGTATGTTTTTTTCTTCTCTATTATGCATTTTTGGGCTGGTTTTGACTTATACTGCTCCTTATAGTCCAGAAAATACGGTAACAAACGGTTTAATCCAGCATACCTTCCCCTAAACATACATCGAATCCCCCAAACTGTGCGGCGCCGGTGCCTAAGTGTCCCGCCCATACGTTTATCCCGTCTTCCGTCACGTCTCTACCTTGTTGCATCATGTGTCTCGCATTAACACTGCGATGTGTCTTCTTCAGTCCCGGCTTTGTCATATCTCCCCCTCCCTCCCCCCCTTTCCTCTCCCCTCCTAATCTATGAAACAATACAAATTTAACAGACTGACAGCGCCGGAGGGAAAAAGAAACAACTGCATTTTTAATTTAACTTTCTTCCCCACACCTTTTCATCCGGTCTCTTCACCGACACAACATTCATCCATCTCTGATCCTCCCCCTAAACTTAGACTGACACCTCTCTTCTCTCCTCCTCTTTTTCTATTTTTTCTCCTTTTCTTTTTTTGAATATGTGTTTTGTGTTTATTATTAGCCGACTCGGTGCTCCATCATCCCGCGAAAATTCATATCTGCCCAACATAAGGAGAAGAAGTACCGACAAATCAATCTTTTGTGCTTGGGCAGATAAACACAAGACGCAATCAGAGGAGAAGAGGGGGAAAGAGAGACCAGGAGGGAGGGTGGAAGTGAAGGGGAGGAGAGGAGGAGGAAGTCGCCGGGCCCCAACCTCGTCCCGTGATGGATAGCGCGGGTAAAAGTGTCGGGACGGTATTATGTAAATTAAGAAGGCATCCTAGCATGGCCTTGATGATTATAGCGAGTTGTGAATGATGTTTGTACGTCCCTCGGCGCCGGCGTCTTCCTCTCGTTATTCCTCACTCGCCTGCCCCGATCCAAGCCTCCGGGGGGCGACTTTGGTGTCTGACCCCCCGGACGCGACGTTCTCCTGCCACCCATCGTCGAAGCTTCCCCCCCTGGGAGACAAGTCACCGCACCATCGCCGCCAACACACACATAAAAAAAGCACTGAAAAACAACAACGAGACATCTGTTTCATTTACTTAACAAATTATCTGTCAGGAAGGGTGCCCCCGGTGGCTCTAATAGGCGGTGCGGGGTGGACGGGGGATGAACGTGGAGTGAAGGAGAAGGGGGAGGTTGAAGGGTCGAGGGCGTCGCACTATTATGGCAGCGCGACAACTCCGTCTGCACTTGTCCTCTGGAGGTGTTGTGTGCGAACGAGCGCCGAGGCAAAAGTGCCACGGAGCAAACTTGTGAAAAGTAAGTTCACTTTGCAGTCGGGTTTTCAAGGTTTTAAAGGAGACGTGTTATGCAGAATGGACTTTTAGGAGCTTCGGAGCGTGTTATACTGGTTTTCCATCATCACCTGTAGTAGTATTTTGAGTGATTTATGTATGTTTAAAGGAGGCGTATTATGTGAAACTGACTTTTTATGATCGTTTGAACATGTTCTAGCGGTGTTCCCTCATCCTTATTCAAAGTTGTGTTTTTGAGTGATTGATTGACGTTTTGAGTTTGTGTAATTGCCCTAAAGTCGAGGCTTGAGCGCTCTGAAAATTCCAGTTTTCACTTACCAAAAAAAAAACTGGGTTCAAAAATGTCACATTTCATAACGACCTGAAATAAGTGCAGTTTCAATAAGTCAATGGTTTCATTTTGAGATGAATATTATGGTTTACAATGAATAAAATGTAAAATAAGGATCGACCCATGTTGTGCTTTATTACTAAACACCCCCAAAACATATATCTTTCTTCTTTAGGTACCGTATTTTCCAGACTATAAGTCGCACCAGCCAAAAAATGCATAATAGAAAAGAAAAAAACATATATAAGTCGCACTGGAGTATGAAATGCGGTTGCAAGTGTGAAAATAACAATTAGTATAACATATAAGTCGCTCAGGAGTATAAGTATATAAATATAAGTATAAGTCACACCCCGGCCAAAACTATGAAAAAAGGTGCAACTTATAGTCCGGAAAATACGGTAATCTTTATTGTCTTGCTCTGAACAAGTGATTAAGCTCAGTTCTTTTTGAACTGCAAGTCAACAGACCCGTTTCTACAAATAATATTGTTTAAAATCAACTAAATGTTAAATAATCTACTTGTTTCATAATTTATAAGAACAAAAATCATACTATGTTGTCTTTAAATTGTAGTCCAGCTTTAAAATAGTAATCCTAACATTTCTGAAATGTCATTTGTGTCTTAATAAAATCAAATCCACATTTTGCAAGCCAGGAAATCTCCTCAATTGCCGTACTTTGGGCCGCTCCCTCCTCCAACGCTCACGTATTTAAGAAATCGATATGCAACGTTATTTTCCGGCATTATAACATTTCGTGAAAATTGATACAGTTTTGTCATCCACATACAGCGGGCTAATTTCACTTTTATGAGTTGTTAGTCTAGTTTTAATGTTGTTTCCTCATCACAATAAATACGCAAAGTTGTATTTTGTTTGATGAGTATATCTCTCCGTAAACCAGCGCGGTTCCGTCTCCTTCAGAACTGCAAAGGCTTCACAACGTCAGCAAGTTTAAGTCTAATCCACAAAGTTGTACAACAGGAAACTCCAGTAGTTTAATACAGGGCCTTTAAAGAATATGTCGAGCTTGCAACGGTTTGAGCTGTTTTTGTTTTTCCTCTCCATCCTCACACCGGGGCCTGGTCAGACACACACCTCTAACAAGGCTGGCGGCGGCGCCTCTGTGGTTCAGCAGGTGTGAAACTCCCAGGGCAGTGTTTGTGCGCAACATAACTCCGGACACTGAAGCTATCTCATTTTAAGCCCTGTTTTCACCCCCAGAATGCCTGAATTATGTTCCAAATATGAAAAAAACCTTATTTGAATGGTAATATTGAGTTCAACAGGACCCCAAAATGAGGGTGTGTTCAAATGAGGAAACACCAGAACGGGTAATTATCCTTTGAAATGAGAGCAATATACTGACATTTTACTGATGTTACATGTTTATTGCTCGTGCCCAGATTGAACCAAGTCCAAACTTATATGTGATATAATTTGTTGTTTTCACACTTTCACACGCCAGTGCAACTTATATATGTTTTTCTTCTCTATTATGCATTTTTTTGCAGGTGCGACTTATACTCCGGAAAATACGGTAAATCTACACCTTGTATATGAAGTCCATTAGAATGTATTTGGTCCTTTTTGTCCTGGTGTTGCGTATTTTGATTTTGACACGATTTGCCTCTTGTTACAGTTGTATAAGCCACATTTTTACACAGATTTTTTAACCACAAATTAACTACAATTATTCATAAGAACCTAATTAAATAGCTAAATAACTTATTGGCCATATTGTTTGTACTAATTGGGCGTCAAGGAAACATTTGGGACAATTTTCTTCAGAGTGAAAAAAAAGCGTAAGTGTTGATGTCTAGAATTCTAGCCGATAGATTATAAGTTGAAATGTCTGGGAAAACTGAGCATATCAACTATAAAAACACACCTGATGACATCACAAGGTGGAACTGGGTGTTTTCAGCTCTGGAGAAAACTCAAAAAACACAGCTGCAGGTATTTTTATTTTTTTTAACAGATAACTACAGATAATACAAGTTTACATTTGGTTAGGATCTTGAAAGCGAAGATACAGATGAGAACATTTCTGTGACGTTACGCGTGATGTTACTCGGTTTCGTTGTCGGCCCGACGAGTGGCTGATATGAATCGATCAATAGTGCAAGTACACACAGTAAAGCAGTCGTAATTGATGGGATGGACATAACGTATTTTCTGGACGATAAGTCACACTTTTTAAATGGTTTTGGCCGGGGTGCGACTTATATGTGATATTATTTGTTATTTTTAATCGACAACCACAAGAGAGGTTCTAAGCGACGCAGAAGAAGAATCTGCACTTCCTCTTCCTCTGGAGTTTGTGGAGTTGTTTAGAAGTGACACAGAGGAAGAAGAATTCAGTGGATTTAGTGATTTGGGGTAAAACTGATGCTTTGGTAAACTTGTTAGCATGTTCTTTATG
The DNA here is from genome assembly GCF_026437365.1 of Eucyclogobius newberryi. Taxonomy (NCBI): domain Eukaryota; kingdom Metazoa; phylum Chordata; class Actinopteri; order Gobiiformes; family Gobiidae; genus Eucyclogobius; species Eucyclogobius newberryi. The sequence goes on from NW_027315846.1 coordinate 6,330,260, forward strand.
CTATAGTTATCTGAATAACTGTTCATATGTTACGTTAACATACCAGACACTTACCACAGTTCTGTCTGTGCCTCATGTAGCTGAAGGTGTTAGCGTTAGCATACGTACACCTATTCACCATGTTCTCTCATGTTATTATTTTAAACTGCATTTCAAGATGAAATGTCTGTTCTTGGTCTTGGATTTTGTCAACTAAATTTCCCCAAAAACTGCAACTTATACTCCAGTGCAACTTATATGTGTTTTTTTCTTCTCTATTATGCTTTTTTTGGCTGGTGTGACGTATAGTCAACAACACAAAAAAAGTGTCACATGGTACTGAAAAGGCTGACATACAATAATCATCTTAATCCTATGTGTTTTTCCTGCTTTATTTTCATCAATGAACAACTCTCTCTATCCAACGCAGTGAAGCAGGTTTGTAGTTGAACCATTTTACAACAGATTGATAAATGCCTTGACCGCTTTCCGTACTCTTTCCGTCCATTAGTTTGAACGTAATTACATGTAGTACACTCAAAAAATACTGCGGCGTTGGTGGAAGTACATCGGGTCATCACTATCACCACGGAGCTGTCTGAAATGAGCAACTGATTTAAGAAAAGTTAGAAGTTTAAAGGTAAAATACCAAAGTTGTATTATATGGCCAACAAAATGTCAAGTAAATCCGTTTTTTTTCTCGTCTGCTTTGTTCCGTCTACATTTTGAGTTGATTTTAATGCCATTTCCGTTGGGCAGCAATTTAAAAATGACACCATTTCACAAAGGACATGTCGTGATTATGAATTACACAGTGCCGTTACTCTCTTGACAGTTCAGGTTAAAAGTTTGAATGGCTCCAAAACCTTCACGCCAACCGTTACGTGCCGCGAAGCTTCTGTATAAATTCCGGTAAAAGTATTGAAAACGCCGCCGTCATCGGAGTAAGTCTCGTCAAGTCACTTACCCGCAGTGAAAACAGTTGACCTTTTCCTTGCAAGATATTTCTCTCCACCTCCCGCGCGCCGTACATAACCTCTTCTCACTTCCTTTCAATACCCCGCCACTGAATTGACATCGCCGCTCGGAATCCGACACACGTCGTCGCGTCGCGCCGCATTGTGCCGCCGCCGCAGAACCGTGTCAGGCCAGGGCCATTGTGAGTCGAAGGCAGATGTCAGCGAGGCACCGGCGGTATATTTCAGCGCCCCTGATCGCGTTGCTTTCTGACAGTAATGGTTCTTATGATAATGTCCTCGGCGAGCCACACGCGGGCCCCCCCGACGCCGCTCGCACACCGCTCACACGCGGCGTCTAATTTAACACCGGAGAGGACCGGGCCGAACCCGCTCCGGCGCATATTGGAAATTTAAATTTTGAGATTCTCCATTGCTGTCACTGACACGGCTTTAACTAAACATTTGGGGTTTGAAGCGCCGTGACTCTCAGGACCACTAACATGGATTCACAGTGAGAATAATGTCACGGTATTATCCAAATGGAAGTATTTCAACACTGTATGAATTATAAATCGGGAGGACTGGCGGACCCGACCAATGGGCCGATGGTAAAGTCGACTTCCTGGAGTTAAATAAGTAATCCATCGAATTAAATGCCTAATATCCTTCCTTGTGTGAAAGAATACTGTGAAATCCGTCATTTGGTGTTTATTTCCGGGTCTCTTATGCAGGGGACTTTGGCATTTTTCACAATGTTAAAGATATAGTGCCCGAATATAGAACTGAACAAAGGTAAACGCTCTGCTGACTGTCCCCTCGGGTGCGTTCACGGCTGCACACGGCACTTCAAAACGGTGACAAAACTAGCGCGATTTGCCCGGGATTCGTTTTACCTACGGGGCCGCGGGTAAATTGTAATGATTCCGAATGTCGTTTGTGGTTTCGGTGCCGTGCGGATCATCCATATCTTTAATTCTCAGAGGTCCTCCAGTGATTTTAGCTCGGCGTCTGTGATTTGGACAGTTTTTTAGTCCGTACGTTGAAGCTTATACTGATTTACTTAAGTTATTATTCATTCGCCAAAGACTTGACTCATGGAAGAACCTCAATGTCGTGACAGCCAAAGATCTACTTGATCGTTGGCTGCCACGACTTTGAGGAGGCTCTATTGGGAAAGTTTTGGTACGTCGGTCTGGATGAAAGGATCGTGAATGATCAAAAGAGACCCAATGCGTCTGTTTCGTAAGAATTATGATCACGCGGACGTCATTCGGATCGCAACGACTTCTCACGCTACAGTACGCGCTACGTAACGCTAAAAACAAACCGAAATAGTGGATGAATTTTAAAGTTCTTGCCATATTTCAATGCGCTTACCATTCCACCAATTCCAGAATGAAGTCGGTAAAAACAAGTGGATTTCTCACATTGCTTATCAGAATCAGAATCAGAAAAAGGTTTATTGCCGTTGTCAATGAACAGAATTGACGATAGGAACTTTCTTTGGTGATTCGGTGCAACATAAAACAATGAACAATGATAAAACAACCTAATAACCGATATAAGTCAAAAAGAAAAAGTATTTAAATCTGCTATAGGATAAAAACCTGTGCAAATCATCACAGAAACGACACAAATCCTGCCCAAATATGGCTGAACTGGCTGGAACGAGTCCATGTCATCTGGGGGTCTCATATATCAAACTGTACGTGAAATTAACTTAACTTAATTAACTAAAGCTCTAGTGGTTTTCAAGGGTGTTTCCACTGTTTCCGCTATTTGAAAGTCGATTGAAATTTTAAAATGACATCCAGACGGCAACCAAATTGTCCAGATAATAATCTTTGATGCTTTTTTTTTTACCACTAAAGGTTGAAACTAAACCTGAACTGGACAAGGACAAGAAAACAGGACCCAAATGGAGCCTATTTGATCTTTGAAACCCTTATGTTTTTGGAATAAGTACATCTACCAAATCTTTCTGGAACGATCTTCCGCTCTCCCTGCGGTCACTGGACTCAGTTGTTGCTTTTAAGGGTCAGCTTCAAACCTTTTTATTTAGTCAAGCCTTTTAATAGCATTTGTTTTAGCGGCTGATTTGACTGTATATTGTTGTATAAGTATTGCTCACTGTAATTTTTTGTGTTTTTATCATTTTATTCTGTGTTTTGTGAAGCACTTTGTGACTTCTGTCTGTGAAAGGTGCCATACAAATAACATTTACTTACTTACTTACTTCCAAAAGTTGATTCGCATATAACCTCAACAACATCAACTTAAAAAAGAAATGCCCGAAATACAAATCAAAGAAGTTCAGTTCAAGGTTTTGTCTTTCGTACTTTCTTTTTTCTAGTATATATTTTACTTCTCAACCCTGTATATACCTCAACTTTTATGTGTATTATTTGACCCTTTGTTTTTTCTAAGTGCTCAGCGTCAACATCCATCATCTGCCCTTGCAACAACCTCCAGCCTTGTTTTTTATTCTTCTTGTTGCCAGAAAGGGAAGTATGCGATCATTAATTAAGACTCTAAGTGCAGCAGAATATGGCGAATCCATCAGCGGTCCATCTCGGGAGAAAACCTTCTGTCTTTAACATGTTTTTTTTTTTTCTCCTTGCGCTCGCTAATGTTCCTCAGCCCAATCAGACGTGACTAAATGACATATGTGCTGAAAGATATGCATCATTATGTGTAACGCACTGTCCCATTTAAGCTCCGCGCTGTGTTAAATATTGAAGGGCTAAACGGCACGGCACAAAGAGCTAATGAGATCTGGATCAAAGGCCTTTTGAGCTGTGTTGTCCTGGAAGTTGGTTAAGGTGAGTGGAGGAACACAACTGATGAAATCGACTGTTGTTGACAATTAATAATGCAGAAAAAGGGCTCAATTTGAAATGGGAACACACACGTTTGAAAGCATGTTGAATTCAGTCGTTTCTTAAAGAGTTCTCCGATCGATTCTTGATAAACCAGAACTGCCGTTGGCCTTTAAAGTGTGGGTGAAATGCAAAAGACACATTTCTCTACACGTAAGCCATCAAACCCTACGTACGGTATTGTATTCATGGCTTAAGTTGTTCCCTTCACTCAAATAATTCAAGTTAATTAAAATGTTCATGTAAAAAAATGTTTTATTCGATTTAAATGTCAACAACAGTGCCCAGAAAGTTGCTTAACGTATGTTGTAAGTGTACTTAATAGATACTACAAGAACAGGGGTGGGCAATTATTTTCCACCCAGGGCCATATTTGAATCCAGGCAAGTAGCGGAATATATATCACTTTTCTGTCAGCTATATAGGCTATTGAATCTATTATTTAATTCATTTCATGTCATCTTTATAAGGATACAAGTGCAGACAGATGCCTAAGTGTCTGGTATGTTAACATAACATATGAACAGTTATTCAGATAACTATAGCATAAAGAACATGCTAACAAGTTTAGCAAAGCATCAGTTTTACCCCAAATCACTAAATCCATTGAATTCTTCTTCCTCTGTGTCACTTCTAAACAACTCCACAAACTCCAGAGGAAGAGGAAGTGCTGATTCTTCTTCTGCGTCGCTTAGAGCCTAGAGCGCCCTCTTGCGGTTGCCAGTGTGAAAATAATGAATAATATCACATATAAGTCGCTGTCGGCCAAAAGTATGAAAAAAGATGCGACTTATAGTCCGGTAAATACAGTTCTCTTTCACCATGACGGTTCCTAATCTTCGTGTAAATCATAAAACACACGGTCGTTAACAAAGACGTGTCCACTAAAGGCATCTCCTCTCGCCTCGGTCCAGCCTGCTTCGTCCTCTTATCTCCCTCCTCGGTCCTCCAGACCCCGCCCACCCCGCCCACCCCACCCAGAGGTGAAATAAGATTGTCACTCTGATGTGCCCGCTGCCTCTTGATGAGCTCGGGAATAAATATGCAAAAAAAGAGAGATCTCCACGGCACATCGAAACGAGAGACGCAGAGAGAGAGAGAGAGAGAGAGTGGGGCGAAAAAGGAAAGAGGAGACGGGGAAAAAAAGGCAATCAAGGCTAGCCACGCTGGCCGGCCGGACTATAAATCTCTGTCTGTTTCAATCGTCGCTGTGGCCGAATGGGTGTAAAATTCGAGCTGGGATGTCATCAATTTCTGTTAGCCGCTATGTCCCTCTCCGCGCCGGTCGGCAGGCCGCGGTGATGGATTGATTTTGTCACTTGTGCTCAGTTCACAGTATGTTAACATGGAAGGGCAGGGATGGGTTATGGAGAGCGGGTTATTAGCGGCTAGCTTGTGACTGGACTTTTGGTGCGTCTCATCTGAGGGGCTGCTGTCTCTGTCACTCCGCCTTACACTCAATATACTGCCCGGCCCATTCATCACAGCTCATTCTCGGGCACATCTGCATCCACTTTATCTGCGCCGCACCTCCACCTCTCTCCTCCCTTATCGCGCCGTTTCGCCGTCGCCTCGGCCCGCTGCCAAAAACATGTCAGCAACTCGGCTTCCTGTTTCTTTATCTGTAAATGTATGACTGCGGGCGCGCTGCTTTTGCCGTCGTAGTAGTCGTATAATAGTAGTAATACCGACTTCCTCCATTTCCCAAATTGTATAAATGACTCCGCAGAGACTTCCTGCCGAGCGTCACCTGTCTGTTATTGTCCGCCAATCGCAGCTGCTACTTTTGTCTGTCTTGGAGTCATTTGTGAAAGTCTTTGTGCCCTAATCATCTGTCTTTTTTTAAGCTAAGTGCCCCGACCGCGTAATCTGCCCCATCTGCAGAAAGCCAAAAGTCCCATGCACCTCGCTCATTTTTGTCAATTTGTTTAGTTTGCTTTGGCGTTTCCACATTACTTTCTACTTTGAGTCACTATTTTGAGTACAAAGATGTAAAATCCTTCATTATCGTCCCTTTATTGAAGCCCACCAATAGAAAACTATGGGCCTTAAAGGTGTTGTACCTGATTTTTACAGTTTTAAAGACATTACTACTTCATTTTCAATTATTTGCAGCCGTCCAAAGTTATTCCTCACTAGCCTAATGCCTTCCTAACATCAAAATTATTCACTCGGCTGAGTTTATAACCGGGTGAGTTTTGCCATCACGGTAACGCTAACACAGCTAGTATGCTAACAGTGCACTTCCTGGTCTTTAGAGAATAAAATGCTCTATAATTAGACACAGAACACACTCAGTGGCCACTAACAACTACTTTTACAACATATATGTACTGGAGCAAAACAAAATGTGCCCAACAACAAAAATCCTGTACAGGCTCTTTTAAGTGGGTCAGTCCTATGTTCCCCGGTACCTATATTCCCCAGGACCTGCACCGTGCTGGATATGCTGCTATATGTCATGCTGTAAAACCATACATTAATGCAAAACTATTGGGGATGAGGAACTATATATGTGGTTGAACCAGTAGCTTATTCTATTATTTGAGGAGATTTGAGACAACAGGCCTAGACTCGACAACACGCATGGAATGGATGCACCGGGGAATACTGGGACCTTTTTAAATATGAGGTATCGTAGTTCACCTGTTCATAGAAAGGGGGGAACATAGGTACTGGGGAACATAGGTACTGGGGAACATAGGGACCGGGGAACATAGGTACCGGGGAACATAGGTACTGGGAACATAGGTACTGGGGAACATAGGTACAGGGGAACATAGATACAAGGGAACATAGGTACTGGGGAACATAGGTACCGGGGAACATAGGTACTGGGGAACATAGATACCTGGGAACAAAGTACTGGGAACATAGGTACAGGGGAACATAGGTACAGGGGAACATAGGTACAGGGGAACATAGATACAGGGGAACATAGGTACAGGGGAACATAGGTACAGGGGAACATAGGTACCTGGGAACATTGGTACCGGAAACATAAGTACCGGAAACATAGGTACCGGAAACATAGGTACCGGAAACATAGGTACCGGCAACATAGGTACACACCCTTCTCTAAGTAGAGATGAACGTATACAGTTATGTAGTTTAAAATCCCATATTTACTATTTCAAAACAATCAATTAATCAATCAATCAATCAATATCACTTTATTTGTCACTGAGGAAGAATTCCAGCACATTGAGTAGTTAAATACTATAATAATAGAAAAGCTGAAACAAGAGAACTGGTAGAAATCAGAAAAAAAAGTCTATTGGCATTTTTAGTAAACCAGTAACTTGCTTCCGCGATATGGTACATCCATCCATCCATCCATTTACTGCCGCTTATCCGGGGCCGGGTCGCGGGGGCAGCAGTCTGAGCAGGGACTCCCAGACTTCCTTCTCCCCAGACACTTCCTCCAACTCCTTCGGGGGGATCCCGAGGCGTTCCCAGGCCAGCCGGGAGACATAGTCTCTCCAGCGTGTCCTGGGTCTTCCCCGTACATACACCGTATATGGTACATAAAACATTGAATATTTACAATAGTACAATATAAACTCTGATAAAATAAGGCATGCATAAACAATAAGACGTTACAAAAATACTGTGAGTAGATGGTGTTATGATGATTTGGTATTTGTCTCAACAGATAAAATCGTATTTTAGAACTATATGTCAAACTTCTACATGGAAAGCAGGGGTTTAGCCGCGACTGCTAGCTATTACAGAACGGGATAAAGGCTTTATCTTCGCTGCGACTGCCCTTAGTAAATACGCTGTTAAGAATAAATCACATTATCGACCATGTGACTTTAGGCAAATCCAGTTAAATCACGTTGTCGCTAGCATTTGAAACCCTGCATTATGTGTGTTGTTCGGTTGTGTTACTTAAAGCCCAGAGATGATATAATCTTATCTGACACAATATCACAGTCTGACAGACGCAGAGCTGATCCGCGCCGCTGTGGTCTGCTGGGAGCTGGAGTTTGTCACACTTGCGCGATGATTATACGCTTCCTCTGACTTTGACAGGCGCGTTGTTAGCTTTAATGTTAGCTTTAATCAGCTTTTACGCTACGTGTTAAAGCAGGAAGTGAGCGGCAAACAGGCGAGCTAAGGGATGAGCTAATAGGCGAGCTAAGAGATGAGCTAATGGACAAGTTAAGAGATGAGCTAACTGACAAGCTAAGAGACGAGCTAAGAAAGAGACGAGCAAAGAGACAAGCTAGCAGAGGAGCTAAGAGACGCGCTAACGGACGAGCGGACTCAAGTCTCAGCATGGAGCTTTTATTGTCTTTGTACTCTGCATTATTTACTTTTTTCCGTTCATAATTGTGTGTACTATTCTAAGGTCGGACATGAAAAATACATAAGAACAATTTTACGGTTTTAGAATGTCATATTTCATACTACCAGAAGATGTTCAGCCATTTTTCTCTATTCGGAATGGATTTCGGAGTGATGAAAAATTCATACTTTAGGCACTATATTCGTATAAATTGTATCTGATGAAGGTATATGTACAAAATATGTAGTAAAAAATGGGAAGATGACACGCGTGGAATGATTTTTTTGAAATTACAATGTTGAACGGGATTATTATTATAGTTTTTATAGAATAATGAGATGAAATTTGCAAGATAATATGTTTCTTTTTGTTGTTTGTGTGTTTTTTTGTGGGAAACCTTTTCTTATTTGTATAGAGCTGTAGAAAGTTGAATAATTAAAACACAACTCCTTTGAACAAACCTTGTTTATGTGGGCAATTTGACATCATACATTACATTGTACATGGTCATTACGTAATACAAAAGCTTTCGACTGTGTGCCCACCCCAAATTCATGTTTACAGCTGCACGACATTCAAAGTAGTTCACACGAGAAACATATTCATACCATTTACAGATCAGCCGTGATACATACGTTCAACAACCTGATTTAAATTGATTACCGAGGCCCACACAAGCCTATTTATGACACGTGGTTACACGTAATATCAACATCGACGCCTATGAACGACTTGAAAAATTGTGTTTACCCTTAATTGACGCTCATTTTTTATTGACTTTGTGGTTTATTTGCGAAAAAAGGTTGTTTAGGACTGTTATGCTTTTTGTCAGTGGTTTCAAGCGGCCCTAAATATTGTCGCTTATTCTAATGTTTTCGCTTGCCGAGTTGTGCGACGGTTGCGGAGACGTCGGCGAGCAGCTGTCTCCCGTCGCTCTGGATGCTGTCGGGGCGGTGTGAGGAGACTCTTCGCTCAGTCACGCTTTGAAGGTTTTACGAGTACTTATGGAAAGTATAAATTTCTGGGGCCGCGCCGAGCTGCAACCAAACGGTGCTTGACGGCGGCGGCGGTGTAGCGGCCGCAGCAGTTAGCCTGACAGCAAATTGATTAGAATAATTCAAATGTGATGAATAAGTTTCATCATGTAAGCATAGTCCAGTGACTGCTCCATTCGTTAGGGCCGCCGGGGTTTATGATGGGCCCGTGCGCCGGGGAGAGACAGCGCGTTACAAGCAAACGTCTTTGTTGCAAATGGAAATGGGGGGCCCCCGCACACGCTCTCCCCGACAATCGTCATGAAGGAGTGCGGCTGTTACTGAGTGTCACTGTTCTTCAGGATTTGTGTCCACACATTAAAGTCAATGGGGACGATACTCAGCGTTAAGAGTGGAGAGGAGGGGATGGGGGGGGACGACGACGGCCCTGCCGCGGAGAGACGAGGATTTATACTGATGGTGATCGCGCGAGAGGGCAAAGGTCATGTGTTCTGACGAATACTACAAATAAACGAGTGTTGTCCCTTTTTATTGCCCAATCTGAGGCATTTACTGAATTTGCATCGGTCTCGGAAACGTGAAAAATATTGTACTTGCCGCGATCGCCAAACCAGAGGTGGGACCAAGCTCTTTGTTTTGTCTCGAGTCAAGTCTTTCAAGTCATTATACAACAAAATACCTCATATTTTTTGCAATTTGTATGATTTTTGTTAATGATTATAAAAAAAGGCCTGGTCATATCTACGTATCAACTCTAGGGAGAAAACTGATTGGAGCATCAAGTTCATATCCAGGACTCCAAGTCAAGTCCTAAGTCTAGTCTCAAGTCATCGAAACAGTGACCGAAGTCTAGTATTAAGTCATCAAAACAGTGCCTCAAGTCTAGTCTCAAGTCATCAAAACAGTGCCTCAAGTCTAGTCTTAAGTCATCAAAACAGTGCCTCAAGTCTAGTCTTAAGTCATCAAAATAGTGCATCAAGTCTTGTCTCAAGTCATGAAAACAGTGCCTCAAGTCTAGTCTTAAGTCATCAAAATAGTGCATCAAGTCTAATCTTAAGTCATCAAAACAGTGCCTCAAGTCTAGTCTTAAGTCATCAAAACAGTGTCTCAAGTCTAGTCTTAAGTCATCAAAATAGTGCATCAAGTCTAGTCTTAAGTCATCAAAACAGTGCATCAAGTCTAGTCTTAAGTCATCAAAATAGTGCATCAAGTCTAGTCTTAAGTCATCAAAACAGTGCCTCAAGTCTAGTCTTAAGTCACCAAAACAGTGCCTCAAGTCTTGTCTCAAGTCATCAAAATAGTGCATCAAGTCTAGTCTTAAGTCATCAAAATAGTGCATCAAGTCTAGTCTTAAGTCATCAAAACAGTGCCTCAAGTCTAGTCTTAAGTCATCAAAATAGTGCATCAAGTCTAGTCTTAAGTCATCAAAACAGTGCCTCAAGTCTAGTCTCAAGTCATCAAAATAGTGCATCAAGTCTAGTCTTAAGTCATCAAAATAGTGCATCAAGTCTAGTCTTAAGTCTTACTAAAGTCTTAAGTCCCGACCTGCGAGTCCTCTGAGTTGCACCAGTCCATTTAAATATGACACTAAAGTCAATTGGCCTTGATGTTTCTGTTTCCTCAGGTTTATGAGAAGTCAATCTTCTGTCCTCACAAACGTCGGGCTCACATTTAAACTAAGACATACATTTTACGGAATAAAAGAAAGAAAATGTCTACCATATTAGATGCAGTTCGTCCAAATTTGTGTTGACGTACAAGTGAAGTGAAGTGTAAGATTGCTCAAAAACATCTTAATTTCGACGCAATTTGGCTTCAGACTGAAATCGGGGAATGCGTTTGCCTGTTGAATGATCATTACTTCAAGTGCACGATGGAAGTTTTTAGGTGATGAATTCGCCGCCCGCTGACGTTCCTGCTTGACCTGGAACGTGGTCAAGCAGTCACATCGTCATTGAGAAGAGCAGACGGCCGACCCGAACAGAAAAAGTCGCGCGGCGCATTTTTCGCAGTAGAAAAACAATCCGACGACAACAAACTGAAGACAATGCGCTGAATAACTCCGCTGGGCCGTCCCTCGGTCCTGACTGGGTTTTGCGGTTTTTCGCAAAGTGCTCCGTTATTAAGATTTCATCCGAGTTGAACGCACAGTTAAAAGTCAACGGTTCTTTTGGACATTTGAACACCCGTCGCACACATCGTCTGATAAATTGTTGAACGTTTTTTCCCTTAGAACAACAGAGCGGCGCGGCTAAAGTGCTCCATTAAATAAATAATACACATAATACCGGTTGCGTCCGGGGCCGTGCGAGTGTAAAATCCTCACAAATGCGGTTTAGATTAAAAGCGAGTGTTTTTTAAAGGCTACTTCACTAAACACTGTACATCCGTCTGAGCTCTTATCCGCGCCGGGCTGAAGAAGCACATTCCCGGCAACTTTTAAAGTAATAATCAGTGACATTTTCGCGCAAATAAAATGTCAGTGTTGCTGCTTTTCTGTCGGTGATTGCTATTACACAGCGGGAAGTCAACCTATAGCCAGTTCATGAAAGCTTTTACATCTGCCGGTGTAAACAGCTCCCCGTCCGCTCCAGCGAGAAAAGAACAAATCCTTCGGCGCTCGGGAGACTAGCCACTTTACATACGAGCCCCCGTCCATTTACGCTGCCATGGAGCCGTGTGGCATTTGGAAATGTAAAGCTGTGCACCTTTTGACCAAACACAACAATGTCCTTTTACTGGAGGGAAAAAATGGGCTGGTTTTTTTTAACTGGTTTGTAAATCGTTCACAGAATGGCCAAACCAGTCAAAGGCGCTCCATGTAAACGTGTGCGCTCCATGTCTCTATGAAGATGCTCTCGCTTTGGCTTGATTGGTCCACTTTATGGTACAAGTCTTATCTATATCCATGGAGTTCAAATTACAGGTCGGATCTGTGTAGTGGGGACCCCGAGCACAGTGTTTGTAGCAATAAAAATACCTGTAAATGAATAAACACAAGATGAAACGTTAAATGCTTTATTGTGGAATATTGGGTTTCATTGTCCTTTCATAAGCAACATTTTAAGGACTTTTTCGCAATTTAACGATATAATAGTTGGTTTTAAATTGTGAATTGCGACGGTAACAGTGCTGATTTCTCATCATTCTGAAACGTATGGATGTTTTGTCATTTTTAACTGTCTGTAAGTGTTATGAACTGTTGCCTGGACAACGAAGGCCCTGTAAACTGGGTGGATCAGGAGCAGAGGGTCCTGGAAGAGTTTGAAATCGAGAAGTAGAATCCTAATGTCATGTAGGACTCGGCAATTAAACACATTTTTAATCAAGGTCGAGATTCAGTAAGAAAGAAATTGTCTTTATTTTTAGTTTAATGGCATGGTTTTAAATTCTATCTCGTTTATGTTCAGGAAATGTAATATGTTGAATTGTTCTATTTATTGTCATATTACAGTTTAATAAGACAAAAATCCAAAATCTTGATCGATCATCATGAGAAAGAAAAAAAAAATTATAAGATAAGATAAGATAATCCTTTATTGTCCACATATGGGAAAATTTCGGTGTTTCAACGCAGTAGATACAGGGGGAAAGGACAGATAACTTATAGGAAGTTTAAAAAATAGAAATCTTAATAGAAGAACTCTTATAAACAAAACAAAAAACTCTTATTAACAAAACTCCTCTCATATCTTAATAGGGAATGGAGGAAAAAAAAATAATAATAAAATAAAAAGGTTAAAATAAAATAAAATAATAATAAAATAAAGTAAATAATAATACAATAAAGTAAAGTAAAAAAATAAATTAATCAGCCCTTGTCATGTCATCACATGCGAACGACAACGACGAAGTAAACTAAGCTAAACTGTTTTAAATCCATGTTAAAAAGAGTAGCACTGGAGTGAGGTCGTGACCCGTGGCCCGAGCTTCTCCGTCAGACCCCTTTGTCCCGCTGCACCTGACACGCACCAGTCGCCATCACACACATCTGCATTCAACGCAATTTGTCAGCGGCGGAATCGGGCCCCGCCATTGGCCGTTGCTCGGCAACTGACACGTCTCACAGATTATTTCCCATGATAAATTAGCTCGACTGTTACTATGCCAACATAATTTGTTACTTAATTAAACTGATTCGGATCACAATTGGCTGGAGGAGGGGTTGGGGCCAGGAAGTGAGATGAGACAGAAAATCCACTGAGGAATGACTGTTATTAGATAGCCTGAGATATTGAAATGGTCAGGCTTGGCAGACAAGGGCAACAAAAGGAGGAAGCAACAAAAACCCTCAAGTAAAAAAAGAAAAAGAAGACGAATAAGAAGAAAGAAACACATACACACACGGACCCATCTGGAATTAACGGCTTGGCACTTTCAGAGGTGATTCCTTTCCCCCCTCTCTGTGTGCGCTCTTAAGAGAAATGCATTTCCCTGACAACAAATGCGCTTTTTCTCTGCTCTACTTTTATTCAAATGAGCTGCCGCCAGGTCAGGCTTCTCAGGTGGCTCGATGCATTAGAAATCTTCCTCCGATACACAAGGCCTTCTCGAACAAAACAAGAGGTCACGCCGAACTCGCCGTTTACGCCGCGCGTCGCCGAGAGGCCGGAGATGGGCGGCTAATTCCTCCGACAATCACCTTTAATGTGCAGTTTGCTTTAAATGCTTTTCCCCCAAGTGGTCCCGGACAATTGCGGAGCGCGGCGTGCGTGAGCGAGCGAGCGCCGGGCTTTTTGACCACTAAGCGAGGAAAAGAAAGAATGGCAGAACAATTTGGGCACCGGAGCGGGACCAAAGGGAAAGGAGCGGCGAGCATGTAATCTCCTAATTTGGAGCATCACGGCGTCCGATCCAAGCGTTCAGCCTCACCCATAACGTTGGGCGTACTCGTATTTCCATAACTTCCTGACAAAACCGTTTTGTCCTGCCTGATTGGGCCTATTTGCATGGGACACCTTTTCTGCATATAGATTGATGGGTTTAATCAGCGAATCAGGGAAAAGGAGCAGACATCAATCACTGTCAAAGCGCTCTGTCTTGCCTTCAGTTGCTGCAGAAGGAGTAGTACGTTTCCCCCCCCCCCCCCCCCACGCGCTTTTTCGGTCAGTCCGTGGATCTGCGTCCGCGGCGGTACAAGCGATTCCACCGGTTCCACTCAAATTCATCTGAGAGCGAGAAGAACCGAGGCGAGAACTCCTTCAACAGTTACAGGATGTTTGAATCTACTGCACAAACGTGTACAAGGGAAAAGGTTTGACCACGACTGCCGAATGTCCACGCTGCAACTAATACTGTATTTTCCGGGCTATAAGTCGCACCTTTTTACATAGTTTTGGCGACTTATACTCCAGAGCGATTCATATGTGATAATATTCGTCATTTTCACACTGTCAACAGCATTTCACATGTTGATTATTTTCAACCACAAGAGGGCGCTCTAGGCTCTAAGCGACGCAGAAGAAGAATCTGCACTTCCTCTACCTCTGGAGTTTGTGGAGTTGTTTAGAAGTGACACAGAGGAAGAAGAATTCAATGGATTTAGTGATTTGGGGTAAAACTGATGCTTTGGTAAACTTGTTAGCATGTTCTTTATGCTATAGTTATCTGAATAACTGTTCATATGTTACGTTAACATACCAGACACTTACCACAGTTCTGTCTGTGCCTCATGTAGCTGAAGGTGTTAGCGTTAGCATACGTACACCTATTCACCATCTTGGATTTTATCAAATACATTTCCCCCTAAAATGCGATTTATACTCCAGTGCGACTTATATATGTTTTTTCTTCTCTATTATGCATTTTTTGGCTTGTGCGACCTATAGTCCGGAAAATACAGTAACAATTTAGCTGATCTGTTAATCTAGCTGTTATTCTTTTGATTCATCGATTAGTCGGTTGGATTGCAAATTTCCCGCAAATTTGAGATGTTTATTAAATTCGACCTGGATATTTTTCCACGAGCTGCTTCAGGACGTCCAAATAAAACACTAAAAATCCCACGTTTCTTGTGTCATTTTGAGGAAATTCTGCTCCCAGTGGTAAAACAACAGCCTGTACATAGGTGTGGACTAAGGACTTTAATTATATACGTTGTTTCGGGACTCAAAAAAGTAAAAACGATAATTTTCTTGACTATTCTTGCCGTACTCCACGCCATCGTCCGTCTCGATCCTGAATACTGTCCTAAAACTATGCAGATTGATAAATAAGCGGCGTTTTCAAGAGAAGCCGGTTAAAGTTGCCTCTTCTGTGTATAACAGACAGCTGACCCGTAGTCCTGCCGGTGATCGACTTCACAGAGGGCGTCCATCACGGCTGACACCACTGAACTCTGTGTAAAAAAGAAAAAGAAAGGAAAATGACACCCCAAACTTCACTGCAGCTCAGCTCAACCTGCCAGTTCCTCCGTCTGTCTGCTCGTCCGTCCAAATGTCCATCCGATGTTTTACTGGTGACACTCTCCAGTCAAGAATTCCAGCTTTTCCTCTGAGCGTAACCTCCATTTGAACCAGGAACCGCCGACAACGGACCAGGACGATTGAGTGAAGCGCGGCGAATTACAGCATAAAGCTCTTATTTTGGATGTTTTGTGTGAAAAAGTAAAAAAAAAAAAAGTCAAATAGACAAATGTTCCGTTTTGTTCACATCACATTAAACACAGAATTAACATTTCACTATGAACCGATGAGAGAAAACTGTGTTGAAACCTATGTATACTTCAAGAAGCATCGAGTCAAGTCACAGGGTTAAGTCAGAGTACATTTTACTTTTAGTACACGTCAAGTACTGTATTTTCTGGAGTATAAGTTTGTTTTTTTGTGTAAATTGTGCTAAACTTTGACCGGAATGAGTAGTGTGATGTCACTTCCTGTCATTTTATACAGATTTTTCAACATTTTCTCCACAAATACCTATTCAATTAGTGTAAAACTATAATTTATATGCACAACAGGTATAAACACACCAAATAAAGTCAAAATTAGAAAATCATAAAAACCTGTCACGGGCCCTTTAACCAACAAAATGTAATATCATATTCTTCCACCGCTGCTGAAGTATATAACACATCCTCCTGCATGAATTTCACCTCGCAATACAACTTCTACTGCGCGTATTATTCCTACGACACTGAACACAGATGTCGGATAATATTCCATGCCTTTTTTGGGGGGTGTGGGACGTGCAAACCCCGTGCGTGAGTCATCAAAAGCGTCAGTGTAGTTCCTGTTCCCCCTCGTATTCCTGCACTCGGACGGATCAAACGCAGACAGAGCCCCCTCCCCGCCCTGTCATCCACACCTCATGTATATATGTGCGTGTTATGCTAGTTTATGCGTGTGTGTGTGTGTGTGTGTGTGTGTGTGTGTGTGTGTGGATCGACTGAGGAATCTGAGCGGCCCCATCGCTGGACGTCCCGGGGCCCCTCGGGGACAGCGCGGCGGCCACGGAGGAGCGTCCCGTCCCGGCCGCATCTACATCAATAGAAGACGGTCGGCTCATTGAGAAACTCCCCTGATGTAGAGTGATGCGTCTGGGCCGTGCGAGCGCAGAGGCGGGCCAAAGTGTGTCTTCTCGTCGGTTTATTGGGCGAAGGACGTCGATGGATTGAGCCATTTTTACAATACTAATATTTTCAACGATGATAATAATAAGAAACGTATATTTTCTTTAAATAATCGAACGCAATTCTCAACAAAACATAATTTTTTTTTTTTTTTTGTGGTCTTGATTCAAAAACAAGTCTAAACTATGTTCAAATAGCAGCTCATTTTTGTAATTTTGGTACTCGCTTTATGGGAGAAATGACAGTAACAGTGTATAAAAGGTTATTTAAAGGTTGCAGAGTGGTTAGTAATCCTGACATACAACAAGAAGGGTTTGGGTTCCAGTCCCGGGCCCCTTTGTGTTTGCAGATTCTTCTTGTGTCTGGGTGTGATTCCCGTGTCTTCAAATTCAATGTATAAAAATTCTCAGCTTTACACGTAAGAGATGCTTTTAAAAGTATTATTTTGTGTATATAGGGTACGTCATACCTTCTGCTTTGCTTTTGAAGTCTGAAATAATACTTTTTAAAACATCTTTTAAGTATACGGTTTTGTAAAGCCGGGAGTTTGAAATAGAGATTTTTTTTTACATTTAATTTCTTGCACTGAATTTAAATAACAGCATCTGTATTTTAACAAACTTAATTTCCAAAGATTATATTCTTTAACAAAATATTTTAATCATGTTTTTATGCACTGAATTTTTATGTAAGACACAATTAATATTTGTACTGAAGTTATAAAAAAAAAAATCAAATGCATCGAACGTAATTCAAATGTAAAAAAAAAAGAAAAAAAAATCACATAAATTCGTAGTAAAAGTAAAAAATTTGCAATAAAAGCACAAAATAAAGAATTAATTAATAAAGAAAAATATCTGCTTTAACTTACTTGTTATTTACATGTTTTTTTTATAATAATATAGTTGTTAAGTAAATTGAATACACACTTGGCTTGTAGTTTTCACAGACTTTTACAGTTCGCATAAAAACAACAAAACAATTCCAACTAACTTCAACAAAATCCCTCTACACCAAACTTCCTCACACGCCAAACTTCCCTCCCTTCGCGTCGGCCACGGTTCGGACCCCGCTTGGCCGCCGTCCCGCTCACCACAGCGCGCCGCCTGCCAGGTTACAGCTCCCCTAAAAAAATCACAGCTCCGCGCGGTGCCAGCGGAACAGAACGCGGGCGACACTCTCGTACTGGGCGACCCGCTCGGGAACGTCGGGAACGGGACTCCACAATGGTTCCTCTGTCCCGCGTTTTTACAGTCCAGACTCGGGGGTCACGTCTGCACAATGCATCCTGGGAACAAAAACCAAAAGACCGTGAATGATGTTTTTTTTTTCTTCGCTTTTCTCTCGACCGCAGATCCTCAGGTGTTGAATTATGGAACAAAAACACTTTTAGGTTGAAAATCTATCCCGATCATTTACTTATTTATGTCGTTGGAGATCCGGGGACAAAGTGAAATCTACGGAAAGGGCTGAGCAAATACACACTTTTGCCAATTAGAGCAGAAGCTAACCGCTCGGTAAATATTTAAGTAGGAAATGCATACCAAATACATGAGCGGACCGGGAGTAGTCCTGTCTGTTAAAGTACAACGAAATATTTATATATCAGTGTAAAGATTCTATGTGTTTGCCATTTTTTTTTAAACGTTTCTGGTCAGCCACTTGCTTTGTCTCCGAACATGCTATTACCGTATTTTCCGGACTATAAGTCGCAACAGCCATAAAATGCATAATAGAGAAGAAAAAAACATATATAAGTCGCACTGGAGTATAAGTCGCATTTTTGGGGGGAATTTATTTGATCAAGAACAGACATTTCATCTTGAAATGCAGTTTAAAATAATAACAGATGAGAGAACATGGTGAAAAGGTGTACGTATGCTAACGCTAACACCTTCAGCTACATGAGGCACAGACAGAACTGTGGTAAGTGTCTGGTATGTTAACGTAACATATTAACAGTTATTCAGATAACTATAGCATAAAGAACATGCTAACAAGTTTACCAAAGCATCAGTTTTACCCCAAATCACTAAATCCATTGAATTCTTCTTCCTCTGTGTCACTTCTAAACAACTCCACAAACTCCAGAGGTAGAGGAAGTGCAGATTCTTCTTCTGCGTCGCTTAGAGCCTAGAGCGCCCTCTTGTGGTTGTTGATGTGAAAATAACGAATGATATCACATATAAGTCGCTCTGGAGTCGCACCCCGGCCAAAACTATGAAAACAAGGTGCAACGTATAGTCCGGAAAATACGGTACTTTGCTTGGAATGTTCCACAGTATAGCATTAAACGCGCCTCTATGGAGACGAGCAGGTGTCAGAATTAGAGTTATGTGAATGTAGTTTTAACTCCAAAAAAACCACACCTTTTTCACAGTTTTTTTACTTTGATCCGAGTTTGAATTCTGACTTGTGTCTTATTGCTCCTGTGTTTTTAATATGATCTACTTTACGACTGCTCCTTGTCTATTCTATGTTTTATGTATACAGCATTTGGTCAAGTTTTAGTTTTGTATGTATGTGGTATTTTTGCCGTTTAGTTTAGTTTATTGGTCGATAGAATCTCAGTCGATCGCGTTTTTAATTCGGATTAAAGGGATTTCTGCGATTCACAGAAAGGTGAATCGCAGAAAGGAGAAGCCTGGAGGGAGTTAGTTTGAGATTTTGGAGTGATTTGTGTGTTTAATCTGTACAAACACTGCCTAGTAGTTTTCAGCATAAATATTTGTAATTCTGTAAACTCCTGTGATCTAGCACTTTGGGTCGGATTCATGAGCAGAATTAGTTTTATTCATCCCTGAGTGGAAATGAAAGAAACGTTAAATATTAGTACCAATACAATAAATATGTCTTTAAAATATATCAGCTAAAATACCAGGTAAAAAATGAATTAATTTAAATCTTGCGAAATTGACTTTTAGGAGTATTGAACCACAGTTCTTTTCCCTCTTCGTAAAACCATTTGAAGTAACATTAGAGTGATTTGAACACGTTTGAGTGGTCTTCATTCTCCTGTTTCACAAACCTCCAGATTCCCCACAAATACACGCCCACAATATGCCGCTTGCCTTCGTGATCTGCAGCCATATTCAGTCATTTTATACATTTGCACACAAAATTAATTAAAAAAAAACTCCCAAAAAATAGATACAATACAATTTTTCTTAGTTTTTTCTTGAAACATTTTTGACTTCTATATTGAAAATGTTTAGTAATTTCCTTAAAAAAGAGGAAAAAGTCTTTGTTCAGTTATTTTTTTTAAACTAGTGAATCCTTTTAAATGAACTGAACTATCTCATATGTGCAACTGTAGTTCTCAACATGGCAACCGAATACATTTCTCCCCCATAACGTCCAGCCCTACGGTAACAAACCGTATGGAGGTCACGGACTTTCTATCCTTAAGCGCGGCTCTAATGCGTTCTACCAAATCATCCGGCGAGGAGACCCCGGGGGGCTTATAGGATCACTGGGCAGCGGCGATTCAAGCTACATTAGTGCCGAGGCGGGAGACGGACGAGTACAAAGTGGACAAGAAAGGAAGGAGAGAGCGAAGTCTGTGATGTCATGATCAGTGAGAATTAACCACTGAAGGACACTTGTGGGAGAAGGGAACCGCGGCGACGGGGCGAGGGTCGGACGGGGCGAGCGTGGCCCGCAGCCGCCGGCGCTTTCATCCGCAAACTTACCCGAGGTTTGAATGAAAAGGTTTAGCCTAAAGCGGATGTTCTCCGAATCTGGTGTGTAGGTCGGTCTCGGTTTAGTTGGGGTGCGGACCTATGTTCCCCAGTACCTGTGTTCCCCGGTACCTATGTTCCCCAGTACCTGTGTTCCCCGGTACCTATGTTCCCCAGTACCTGTGTTCCCCGGTACCTATGTTCCCCAGTACCTGTGTTCCCCGGTACCTATGTTCCCCAGTACCTATGTTCCCCTGTACTTGTGTTCCCCGGAACTTGTGTTCCCCGGTACCTATGTTCCCTGGTACCTATGTTTCCCGGTACTTGTGTTCCCCGGTACCTATGTTCCCCAGTACCTGTGTTCCCCGGTACCTATGTTCCCCAGTACCTGTGTTCCCCGGTACCTATGTTCCCCAGTACCTATGTTCCCCTGTACTTATGTTCCCCGGTACCTATGTTCCATGGTACCTATGTTCCTCTGTAGCTATGTTCCTCGGTACCTATGTTCCCCTGTACTTATATTCCCTGGTACCTATGTTCCTCTGTACCCATGTTCCTCGGTACCTATGTTCCCCTGTACTTGTGTTCCCCGGAACTTGTGTTCCCTGGTACCTATGTTTCCCGGTACTTGTGTTCCCCGGTACCTATGTTCCCCGGTACCTATGTTTCCCGGTACTTGTGTTCCCCGGTACCTATGTTCCCTAGTACCTATGTTTCCCGGTACTTGTGTTCCCCGGTACCTATGTTCCCCGGTACCTATGTTCCCCGGTTCCTATGTTCCCCAGTGCCTATGTTCCCCGGTGCCTATGTTCCCCTATATTTCGAACATATATATTTGGGTATTTATATCGATAGTATTTGCACTGCAGTATTGACACCAGCCTTTGTACTCGAGTCAGTATAAATACATCAAAAACTTCAATACGATACTACGCTAATTGGAACCAGGGTTTGAAAGACTTTGATCTGAGTTTATGTTTTTATATCAGAGTTTGCAAACAATTTGAAATGAAAAACTGAAAAGAGTAATTCTGGAGGTTTTTGCAGCAGTTTTTGTGTATATATATTTGGGTATTTATATATAAATTTATTTTATTTAAATAAAATAAATTAAATAAATTAAATAAATTTATTAATTTAATTAATTAATACAAATAAAACAAATATTGTAGTTTTGTCATGATCTTGGAATTAAACCCATATGTTTTTTTCTGGTACTCAGTAACAAACTGTAACTCAGCATTTTACATTTTATTCATTGTAAACGGCTAAATCAATATTAGACAGTTTAAAATTGGGATTATTGACTTCCTGTTCAAAACTGCAGAACTGAGACAATCCCACCCCCTCGTCGTAGCAGTTCAAAGTTTTTTTACTTCATTTTTTTTGGTTCTTTTTACTGGCTACACTGCATGTTCGACTTACTCGTACTTCTGAGCACTCAAGCCTCAAATCCAGGACAGTACGGGATCACTCAAACATGCACCAGTTACTCCAAATACTACTTTAAGTGAGGAGTTCATGATTAGAGAACAGCATTATCATTTTACCTTTGTCGAGAAAAAGAACCGTTATCATAATACGGACGACTTAGATGTTTTGCGTGTGTTTTCTGCACGTCGGCGACTCACAGCGCAGCATTTTATCTCAGTTTGGAAATACGTGCGCTGACAACTCGCTTTGACAGTCTCGGTGTAGCGATTGTGAAATGCAGGTTCAAGCGGCGACCCGGCGTCCACAGGAAGCGCTCTCTTAACCACATCACTGGCGACAGCTGTGGCCTGGAACGCGGGGCCGTTGACTAATAATGTCCTACATACTCGTCCACGGTAACACCTTTTTCCTCGCCGCCCGACTGTGTGCGATCCGACTTATCTGACGCCATGGAAACATCCTTTCGCGTCTCACTTTCGCCACCGTCATCAGATTTGCTTTCGCACCTTCGGGGCCCATTTAACTATAACCACCCACTCAGCAATGTCAGCCCTAATCAACAGCTAAACCTCTGCTCCCACCGCGCTCTCGGGCGCCGAACGCACCGCCGGTCGGACCATTTCTCACCGGCTAATGCCACAAAGAGGATGTTAGCCAACGGCCGCGCGGATACGTATCGGCCCTGTGGTCTGAGTAACCACACACACACACACGCACACACACGCTCTTACAGTTCCTTCAAGTCCTACAATCGTTGATGCGTTGCAATATTTTCAGCGTTCGAGCTAGAGATGTGGTCATGATATTGTCAATCAGAACAGAAATGTGTTAAAACATGTCTTTAAATGTATCGGTTGAGGTTTAATTCGTCAGACAAATGTGAAATGTCTGTCAAGTTGACCACAAAAGTGCAGATATATCACTGTGTACAGTTTACTGTGTAACTTTTGTTCATTTTTTTGTTTTTAATCAGCTCTGTATGTCTTCTATAATCATGTTTTGCAAATTTTCTTCAAAACATCTATCTACATTTTGGTATGATTCCATCGCTCATAATCATGGTTTAGTCCCACTTTAGTCCTGGTTTAGTCCACAGATCACTCATGATCATGGTTTAGTCCCACTTTAGTCCTGGTTTAGTCAACAGATCACTCATAATCATGGTTTAGTCCCACTTTAGTCCTGGTTTAGTCCACAGATCACTCATAATAATGGTTTAGTCCCACTTTAGAACTGGTTTAGTCCCCAAATCACTGGTAATAATGGTTTAGTCCCAATTTAGTCCTAGTTTAGTCCCTAAATCACTCATAATCATGGTTTAGTCCCACTTTAGCCCTTTTTAATCCCCAAATCACTCATAATAATGGTTTGGTCCCACTTTAGTCCTGGTTTAGTCCACAGATAAGATAAGATAAGATATTCCTTTATTGTCCCACATGTGGAAATTTCATTGGTGCAACGCAGGTAGATACAGAGGTAGATACAGAAGAACAGATCACTTATAGGAAGTCTGAAAAACACTTTCAGTAGAAGATCTCCTATAAATAAATAAAAACTCCCATAGACAAATAAATAAATACATAAATACCATTGCATGTGATCACGACAGTAATTGCACATGAATATGTGTCACGACAGCACATAGATTGCACATGAATTCCAACAGCAATTGCACATATGACAGAATTGCACATCAGTATTAGGTTAGGTCAGTATTGCGAGTGTTCAGTATTAACAGTTTTTGTTATAAAGTCTGACAGCAGCAGGAAGGAAAGACCTACGGAACCTTTCCCTCACACAGCGAGGGTGGATCAGTCTCTCACTGAAGCTGTTCTCCAGAGAGGACAGAGTGTCCTGCAGGGGGCGACACTCATGGTCCAGCATAGATGTGAATCTAGCCAGGACCCTCCTGTTCCCCACCTCCTGCACCGAGTCCAGAGCACAGCCCAGGACGGAGCTGGACTTCTTGATGACTCTGTCCAGCTTCCTCCTCTCCCTCTCTGTGATGCTGCTGCTCCAGCAGGCCACACCGTACAGGAGCTGATGCCACCACAGAGTCGTAGAAGGTCTTCAGGAGTGGCCCTGTCACTCCAAAAGACCTGAGTCTCCTCAGGAGGTAGAGCCGACTCTGGCTCTTCCTGTACAGTGCGTCTGTGTTATGAGTCCAGTCCAGTTTGTGGTTCAGATGAACACCCAGGTACTTGTATGAGTCCACTCTCTCAATGTCCCGTCCCTGGATGTTCACTGGTGAGGGGGCAGTGGGGTGGCGTCTGCGGAAATCCACCACCATCTCCTTGGTCTTCCCCGCGTTGATGAGGAGGTGGTTCCGCTGACACCAGTCCACAAAGTCCTGCGCCAGTCCTCTGTACTCCGCGTCATCGTTGTCCGTGATGAGTCCGATGATGGCAGAGTCGTCAGAGAACTTCTGCAGGACACAGCTGTCCGTGTCATGTCTGAAGTCTGCAGTGTAAAGGGTGAAGAGAAAGGGCGCGAGGACAGTCCCCTGGGGCGCCCCCACACTGCAGGTCCGAGTGTCAGACACACAGTTCCGGGCTCTTACAAACTGGGGTCGGTCTGTGAGGTAGTCCAGGATCCACTCTGCCAGGTCATACTCCACACCAGCCGTCTCCAGCTTGTCCCTCAGGAGCAGCGGCTGGATGGTGTTGAAGCTGGAAAGATCGAAGAACAGAATCCTCACAGAGCTGCCAGGCTTTTCCAGGTGAGAGAGAGAGCGGTGCAGCAGGGAGATGACGGCGTCCTCCACTCCGATGCCAGACCGATATGCAAACTGCAGCGGGTCCATGGCTGAGCTCACGGTGGAGCGGAGGTGGTCCAGGATCAGCCGCTCCAGTGTCTTCATCAGGTGGGACGCGAGAGCCACTGGCCTGAAGCTGTTGAGGTCTTTGGGGCGCAGTGTCTTAGGCACAGGTACCAGACAGGAGGTCTTCCAGACCTGTGGTACCACCCTCAGCTTCAGGCTCATGTTGAAGACATGCTCCATAACTCCACACAGTTCATCTGCGCAGGACTTAAGGAGCCTGGGGCTGATGCCATCAGGTCCTGCTGCCTTCCTCACTTTAATCCTCTTCAGCTCACTCCTCACCTGTGCTGCTGTGACAGTCAGTGGTTGGCAGGGGGACCGTGTGCTGGGGGGATGGGTGAATCCATGCGAAGTGGGGAGCTGATGGTCCGGGGCAGATAAGCGAAGAGGAACAGATGCAGGGCATTGTCCAGCTGTGGAAGAGGGAGCATGCAGCTGTGCAGGGGGAGGGGCGGGTGACCGATCAAACCTCAAGAAGTGAGCATTTAAATCATTCACCCACTGTAGATCCCCCTCTGTCTGGGCAGGGGGGATTTTGAAGCCCGAGATGGTTTTCAGGCTCCTCCACACTCCCTGAATGTTCTTTTGCTGCAGCTGCTCCTCCATCCTCCTTTTGTAGCCGGCCTCAGCCTGCCTGATCTTCCTCCTCAGCTCCTTCTGCACAGTCCTCAGCTCCTCCTTGTTCCCTGACCTGAAGGCTCTCTTCTTCTCCTTCAGCAGAGCCTTCAGTTCACGGTTAATCCATGGCTTGTTGTTTGGAAAACACCGCACCGTCCGGGAGGGAACAATGTTCTCAAAACAGAAGTTGATGTAGTCCGTGATGCACTCTGTGATGGTATTGATGTCCTCCCCATGTGGGTCATAAAGCTCAGTCCAGACAGTGGTGCTGAAGCAGTCCCTCAGAGCCTCCTCGCTCTCAGCAGACCACATCCTCACCTCACGGGACACCACAGGCTGCCTGCGCACGATGGGTTCATACACAGGCCTCAGATGTACAAGGTTGTGGTCCGAGCTGCCCAGGGGAGGGAGGGGGGAAGAGGAATAAGCCTCCTTGGTGTTGGCAAAAAACAAGTCCAATGTTCTATTCTCTCTATCGTGCAGTAAAATAGAAAAAATATACTAACTATATTTACAAAACATAGGAGATATTTACAAAATATAGGAGATAAAGCACAATAAGTGTGAGAAAGAAGAGAGAACTCATAATCTCATAAACTCATAATCATGGTTTAGTCCCACTTTAGTCCTGGTTTAGTCCACAGATCACTCATAATAATGGTTTAGTCCCACTTTAGTCCTGGTTTAGTCCACAGATCACTCATAATAATGGTTTAGTCCCACTTTAGAACTGGTTTAGTCCCCAAATCACTGGCAATAATGGTTTAGTCCCAATTAAGTCCTAGTTTAGTCCCTAAATCACTCATAATCATGGTTTAGTCCCACTTTAGCCCTTTTTTAATCCCCAAATCACTCATAATAATGGTTTAGTCCCACTTTAGTCCTGGTTTAGTCCACAGATCACTCACAATAATGGTTTAATCCCACTTTAGTCCTGGTTTAGTCCACAGATCACTCATAATAATGGTTTAGTCCCACTTTAGTCCTGGTTTAGTCCACAAATCACTCATAATAATGGTTTAGTCCCACTTTAGAACTGGTTTAGTCCCCAAATCACTGGCAATAATGGTTTAGTCCCAATTTAGTCCTAGTTTAGTCCCTAAATCACTCATAATCATGGTTTAGTCCCACTTTAGCCCTTTTGTAATCCCCAAATCACTCATAATAATGGTTTAGTCCCACTTTAGTCCTGGTTTAGTCCACAGATCACTCATAATAATGGTTTAGTCCCACTTTAGTGCCAGTTTAGTCGACAAATCACTCATAATCATGGTTTAGTCCCACTTTAGTCCTGGTTTAGTCCACAGATCACTCATAATCATGGTTTAGTCCCACTTTAGTCCTGGTTTAGTCCACAGATCACTCATAATAATGTTTTAGTCCCACTTTAGTTCTGGTTTAGTCCACAGATCACTCATAATAATGTTTTAGTCCCACTTTAGTTCTGGTTTAGTCCACAGATCACTCATAATAATGGTTTAGTCCCACTTTAGTTCTGGTTTAGTCCACAGATCACTCATAATAATGGTTTAGTCCCACTTTAGTGCTGGTTTAGTCCACAGATCACTCATAATCATGGTTTAGTCCCACTTTAGAACTGGTTTAGTCCACAGATCACTCAAAATCATGGTTTAGTCCCACTTTAGTCCTGGTTTGGTGCACAGTTCGCGGCTAGAGAACTGCTGTTAAGATAGTTCAGTTCAGTTCGAGGAGCAGAAAGCCTCAAGAAAAAACAACAAGACAAAGTTATACTGTCTTCATGTTCGATTCCATCAATATTATACATTACCAGAATGTGAGGTACATTACCAATAATGTTAAGGCACAACAAAGTCTACTTTAACCGTAATTACTGTTCGAATCGAGTCGTCCTTGAAAGTACATGTATCCATGGCTTTCAATGCACTGTCGGCTGAATGGTAAACATGACGCTTCAAGTGCAACGCGACGTTCTCCTCTCGACGGGGAAAATAATGAACCTATTGAGCGCTCACGGTGTTGACGTTGTTTTGTTTTAACGGCAGACGGGTGCTATACACGGGCGCAGAGGGACACCGGGGTGGAGACGCTGAAAAGAAGAGGCATTTGTGTCCAGAGTGGTGTTGACGGTCTTTCGTGTGAGCAGCTCTCAAAAGCCATTCACACCTGCGTCGCCCGGCTCATTGTTGCCGTCGGAAACATGTTTGAGTGTCGTGATTGCGCGGCCTTGCCCTTGAGGAGGCTGAATAGCTGTTTGCTTGATTACTTCAGAAGTCACCCATTCAATAGCCTCGGCTTTTGTTTTTTTTTTCACTTGAAACTGTGCGCGACGCGCCGGCATCCGAGCTCACGGTCATGTTTCGCGCTAGCTCATTAAGAGCACGCGAGGAGGACAGGGGGGGGAAGGTTCCATGGAAGAGGAGGCTTTTGTCCAGTCAAGGTTTCGTGGGAGGCGTGAGGGAGGTAAAAATGCGTTTGCGATGCTCGTCCCGCCTCCTCCTGTCACAGCAAACATTAACGTGGAGCTTCTGCGTTGGCTTGGACCACATCTGGAGGGTTTTAAAGTTTAAAGTGTGGTTCATCATTGTTGCTAAACTCTGGGAACTGCCGGACTGGGAACTTAGAACACCCCACAAGAGGATTGTAGGAACACTTATTTAGTCGTTTGTTTGTGACAGTTTTTTCTGTTTTGTGAGGTTCAGATTTTAAAGATCGTAACTCATCCATTGCAATGAAATCCTACCACATCAAAGCGGTTTCCCTAAGACCAGAGTTAATGTGTTCGTGTGTTCGTGTGTTCGTGTGTTCATGTGTGTTCGTGTGTTCGTGTATTCGTGTGTTCATGTGTTCATGTGTTCATGTGTGCTCATGTGTTCATGTGTTCATGTGTGCTCATGTGTTCATGTGTTCATGTGTGTTCATGTGTGTTCATGTGTTCATGTGTGCTCATGTGCTCATGTGTTCATGTGTTCATGTGTGCTCATGTGTTCATGTGCTCATGTGTTCATGTGATCATGTGTTCATGTGTTAATGTGTTCATGTGTTCATGTGTGCTCATGTGTTCATGTGCTCATGTGTTCATGTGATCATGTGTTCATGTGTTCATGCGTGTTCATGTGTTCATGTGTGTTCATGTGTTCATGTGTTCATGTGCTCATGTGTTCATGTGTTCATGTGTTCATGTGTTCATTTGTGCTCATGTGTTCATGTGTTCATGTGTGTTCATGTGTTCATGTGTTCATGTGTGCTCATGTGTTCATGTGTGTTCATGTGTTCATGTGTTCATGTGTGCTCATGTGTTCATGTGCTCATGTGTTCATGTGTGTTCATGTGCTCATGTGTTCATGTGTTCATGTGTGTTCATGTGTTCATGTGCTCATGTGTTCATGTGTTCATGTGTTCATGTGTGCTCATGTGTTCATGTGCTCATGTGTTCATGTGTGTTCATGTGTTCATGTGTGTTCATGTGCTCATGTGTTCATGTGTTCATGTGTGTTCATGTGCTCATGTGCTCATGTGTTCATGTGTTCATGTGTGTTCATGTGTTCATGTGTTCATGTGTGCTCATGTGTTCATGTGTTCATGTGTTCATGTGTTCATGTGTGTTCATGTGTTCATGTGTGTTCATGTGCTCATGTGCTCATGTGCTCATGTGTTCATGTGTTCATGTGTGTTCATGTGTTCATGTGCTCATGTGTTCATGTGTTCATGTGTTCATGTGTGCTCATGTGTTCATGTGCTCATGTGTTCATGTGTGTTCATGTGTTCATGTGTTCATGTGTGTTCATGTGCTCATGTGTTCATGTGTTCATGTGTGTTCATGTGCTCATGTGCTCATGTGTTCATGTGTGCTCATGTGTTCATGTGTTCATCTGTGCTCATGTGTTCATGTGTTCATGTGCTCACGTGTTCATGTGTTCATGTGTTCATGTGCTCATGTGTTCATGTGTTCATGTGTTCATGTGTGTTCATGTGCTCATGTGTTCATGTGTTCATGTGTGTTCATGTGCTCATGTGCTCATGTGTTCATGTGTGCTCATGTGTTCATGTGTTCATGTGTGCTCATGTGTTCATGTGTTCATGTGCTCACGTGTTCATGTGTTCATGTGTTCATGTGCTCATGTGCTCATGTGTTCATGTGTTCATGTGTGCTCATGTGTTCATGTGTTCATGTGTGCTCATGTGTTCATGTGTTCATGTGCTCACGTGTTCATGTGTTCATGTGTTCATGTGCTCATGTGTTCATGTGTTCATGTGTTCATGTGCTCATGTGTTCATGTGCTCATGTGTTCATGTGTTCATGTGTTCATGTGTGCTCATGTGCTCATGTGTTCATGTGTGTTCATGTGTTTATGTGTTTATGTGTTCATGAAATATGATGTTATTCATTTAAACTGTGTGTGGTCATATGTATACTGTAGTCAGAATCAAATAAATGGAAAAACATAATGCGTTAAATATATTTGGTTAATAATAAGTAGGTAAGTTGTAAGAAAGTCTTTAGAAGTGTTAATAATATTAACACTTCTAAAGACTTTCTTACAACTTACTTACTTACTTACTTACTTGCTTACTTGCTCACTTGATTACTTACTTACTTACTTACTTACTTACTCACTTGCTTACTTGCTTACTTGCTTACTAACTTACTTACTCACTTGCTTACTTGCTTACTTGCTTACTTGCCTGCTCACTTACTTACTTACCTACTTTCTATCCGCTTCTTCCCACATCATTCCCATCAGCTTCAGATCCTTCAGAACAATTATTTTCCAGGTTTTCTCTGTCTCGCTTCTCTTCTTCTGGTCAAACTGGTAAATGGTCACATGTTCTACATTTAAGGGTCTCAAATCGCTCACATAAATACATACATACTGACCTTCAGATCAGAAGACGAGCACTGGTTTTTGTCCATGCACACGGTGTGGCCAAACCAGTCTAATCTGCCTTGATTTATGATTTCACAAACTTTTTTCTGCTTAGTTAAGGCACAAATGTCTTTATTTCTGATCTTATCTCTCCATGTTATTCTTCTCAGAAAGTTTTGCCCAAATGCAGCCAAACTTTTCGCTTTTCATCCACTTTTCTTTCACACAGTTGCTGGTTTTTGCTTGCCCCTTTACGCACGTCACCGTAAACATCATCACAACAAAGACTATGGAGAGGAACAGTTTTAGTGTTTTGCTTAATTCATTTTAATGTAACTTTAAATTATGTGTTTTCCAGCTTTTCAATAATCATTTGAGGAAAACAAAGTCAGTAATGAGCCCTTGTAGGTGAGTAATGGCGCATATTGAGAATGATGACTATTCAAACATGCACAAATAGCTCTAAACAGGTAAACGAGCAACACAAATATGGTTAAAAATTCTTAAACGCTGATTTTGTATTATATGTCTCCGTTAACCAATTCAGATCTCACCAAGAACAAACCCAGAATGAAGAAAAAAAACGAGTATCGACACAATTAGCCACAAAAACATAACCAAACCACTGATGATCTGTAATATTTCTGTAAATACATTATCTCTACGTTGTATCTACAGTTGTGGTCACTAATTGTGGACAAAGCTACACCTCGTAAACAGACCGATCCGTCATTCACAAGCCTCGGCCGGGACTAAAAGGTGATAAAAACAAGCACTCCGCCGTCGGACATCTTCAACGTGACCGCGAGCACCCGTGCGCCTCGTCCCCGCGCCTCTCGTTTTACACCTGTATTTATAGCTCCTCCATATGTTAGAAACCCACGGACGTGCGATGTGCTCCGAACGCACACGCGCGCAACAGTGTCGTCTGAGCGGGGCGCGGCAGTTCGCACCCTCGGATCTGTCTGAAACTGGGGGGGAGGACATTTTGGGCATGCAGCGTTCATACCTTCATTAGCAGGTACACAACGGGCGACGTGTGAGACCTCGCCGCTCGGTCCAAGGCTCCCGGAATAAATCTGCAGGTAGCGCCGATTATAACAGGGAGGCGCGAAGAACAGTTGGCGGCGGTGTTAGCAGATATACCTGAGCTTATCCCAGTCTCTAAATTTGATTTACACAGAGTGAGGCTGAGCAAACACGCAGTAATCGGAGTGACAGATGATAATATTCAAAATACGAAGCATTATTACGGTCCATCTGTCCAACACTTGTCACGTCGGAGGAATACTTTACAGAGGAATGGATGTTTTAAGTGCTAGCATCGTTCTTCCGCGAGAGGACGAGCAGCGTGCACTCACTTTCAACTTTGAGCTTTCAGATTAGGATTTGTACAAATGTTACTGTCATCCGAAGCATCGTTGTTGTGGTAAAGTGGTGGCCAAATGTTGTTGAGTGTAGATATGGTTGTGAGAAATTGAACGTTGATCGTATGTAGCACGTTTTACCGCGGTTGCCAGTCTGCCAGATCGCTACCAATCGCGATGTTACACCACATTCAGGAGATTTGGGTGAAGAATGTTCCATTTTCACTGGGTTTTCATCAGAAATATCCAAGTATACGGTCCACTTTGCTACAGATGGGGCCTTCACACTTTGTCGTTATTTGCTCCTAAATTGAGCCCTTTTTTTGGTGGTTTTCTAGTCCTTTTTAGTCCAGGTTTAGTTTTGGGTTTGGTCCTGGTTTAGTTCCAATTTTGATGCGGTGAATGTGCGGGTGTGATCGCATCCTGACTCCAACTGTGCACAAAAGAATAACTGGCTTCGATATTGTACCGTTCCTTCATTACATCTCTGACTTTCCGGAAACAACACTGCGTTAATAAATGAACGACGAGTGAGACATCGTGCGGGAGTTTTTCTTAAGTTTTCCGCTAAATGCTTTTCCTCCTACGCCCAGTCGGGTGTGCAGGGTCCAGTGGCAATCAACAACAAAAAGCCAAGTAAATCCTCAGATACTTATAGTCAGATTTGTATTTTAGCATCATATCTTGACATGTTTTGGCTGCACTGTCATGTAATGTTGCTCTGATGTGTCCGACCAGTTGATTTTAACCGATTGCAGATAAACAGAACACACTTTTTTGAAATTGTAACTCAGGTAAGAGAGAGTTAGTAGGCCTCTCATCCCAGTTTAAAGTCCTCTGAGCACGTTTCTGGACATCGATGGCCTCTCAGATCCAACATTGGTATCTGGTTGCTCTCTGTGCCTGACCATAACTGTCCCAATCCATAAGAAGTTTCCTGCAGTGTTTGGAAATGGCAGACTGGTGCTGTTGTCGTCTTGCTTCCATGTTCACATTATGTCCATTGTTCTTTTGTCGCATTACCATTGTGACAACCAACAGATTTCATACGTGACGTTGCATTTCCGTTCTTGGTCGATTTTAGCCTTTGCAAGCGCTGACAACTGTAATGATTGATTGGTGGTTTGACCGGAGTTGTGTTTTTTTCATTGTCCGACTATAGCAGGGGTGGGCAATTATTTTCCTCCGAGGGCCATATCCGAATCCAGGCAAGTAGCGGAGGGCCGAAAAATGTGTCGAAAAATTGTCAAAAAATTTAAATATCAAATAAAATATCACTTTTCTGTCAAATATAGGCTACTGAATCTATTATTCAATTAATTTCACCTCATATTTATTAAGGACAAGTGCAGACAGAATTCTTTTTTTTTTTTTTTTTTTTAAATATGACTTTGCATGTTTGGCGGGCCGGATTATAAAGACAAACGGGCCGCAGTTTACCCACCCCTGGACTATAGGAATCTTAAAAACGATTAAAACGTGAAGACCTAATGAACCTGATCAGACTATAAAGACATTTTACAAGATGTCAAAGTCCTGCAGTGCTTTGCAACGCAAAACATGCACGTGGAGCTCGCAATTTCTCATTTAGCCTAAAGTTAAACCCATGGAGATTTTACGACGCTTCGATGCTGAACGTAACATTCTTTCAGGAGTATTCAGACACTAAAGTATGGAAGTCATTTATTCTCCCGTAGTGACCCAACAGCCCATTGGTTTGCTTTTATATATCGTTGTGGCAAATCCACCTCTAGCGTCGTTTAGCAGCCGGTTATACAAACGTGGCAGATTTCGCTAAAAACTGTTCAAACCTGAGATCTATTGGCAAAATCTTCAAGTTACACTCTGATCAAACCAAGCTCA
Source organism: Eucyclogobius newberryi (assembly GCF_026437365.1). Taxonomy (NCBI): domain Eukaryota; kingdom Metazoa; phylum Chordata; class Actinopteri; order Gobiiformes; family Gobiidae; genus Eucyclogobius; species Eucyclogobius newberryi. Next base: position 6,363,566 of record NW_027315846.1, read on the forward strand.
AGCTCTGGAGAAGGGTCCCCGCTCCTGGAAGGTTCTCCAAGCGACATTGAGGAATGAGCCGGCTGCAGAACAAGAAAGTAACTTAACCTTAAGACGTCTTTATACGAGATGAAGGTATCGGACTTTAACCTCATATAAAGAACCTTTTATTTAACACGAACAGCGTGATCCAGAACAGCAGCGACCAAACGCACCCCGCAGTTAAAATGTTGGCTAAACTTTGCGCCGATACGCCTCCACATGTGTTCCGTTTTCCTCTGGGAGAACGAGGCCCACACGTCGCAGCTTAAATATTTCAGCGGCCGCGTGCATGTCGCCGACGTCCACGGACTCCCCACTGCTGCCTGCTAATGAATATTAAGAGGGACATTTTCCTACGGGTGAGTCCCCTTTATTTATTCCCTTTATTGTTACCGAGTCTGTTCTCGTTCCCGGACTTGTTTCCGTTAATTGAATCGGCGTTTGGTCGGCTTGCGCGGCGCTTGCATCATTAAGCCGCGCTGACCCGGCTGAGACAGATGCGGAGGAAATGACGAATGCGGCGTGCAAGACAATAAGTGAGGCGGGCGAGGTAACGGATGTGGCCAGATGTTGGTTCGGAACGAGACTATTGATGGCGCGTGCTTGAATTTAACAAACTCCTGTGTGTTTCCTCCTCCGGATCAACTCACAGTTTAATAGCGTTGGCGGTGCTTTAAGATCTTTCATCCCCTTTTTTTTTTCGTCCTGATGAATTGGGGAGCGGCAAAACATTTCTCATCAGGTCGCGTTTTTTAAAAGAATTACTGGCCCCAGAGCAATTAAGCCACGGCGTACAAACAGAGGCAGCTGCTGTGGGTGCAGATTATTCTATCAATGTCAAACTTCAATGACGCTTGTCATCTGATAAGGTTTGGTTTTAATAAATGAGGGTGGCGTTCGGCGAGCGGGCCGCTGAACGCTGCAGTTTAACCCCCTGTTTGCTCGGCACAGCAGGAGTCACGCCCACGACTCCTCCATCAGCGGCTCCAGCTCCTGGTCACACCATGTAGCTACATTCATCACGCAGAGGACACAGGGCTGGCTTTAGTTAGTGTGGAGGACTCCAAAGGGCTTTTGTTTGATTTTACCCCAGCGCTTCCTTATTCTTATTTGCGATTCATCAAAGCGAGATGTTTGCACTTTATAATGCCACAGTTAAAACGTCACCTTAGTTGATCTGTGCTGGTGGAAGGCTTTGTTGCTAGTTTTGTTTTTAGTCTGACAGTGTTTCAGTGGTTAAATTGTGTGTATAGAAGAGTCTATGAATAATGACAACGCGGCAGCACTTTGAGAGCTGTGAGAAGTACAATATTGCAATTGTTCTGCAAAAGTAGAATATTAAATAACGGCAAAATGAACTGCTTGAAAATGAAATGAACCGAAGCATTTAGTGTAATCTCAATGGTAATTAAATGTAATCATAATACATTTTGTTTCGAGGCGCCTTTCGAAGCCCTCCAGGTCACCGTACAGAACAGATTTAAAAAAGTTCAGAATAGCATTAAAAAAGTACATAAATAGTGCCAATAGTAAATGGGTAAGTTTAAGTTGGGTTAGGCGACGCAACAGGTGAGTTTCCAGGCGGGATTCAAACTAAGGTAGAGAATCCGTGGCACGGGGGTCCGCTGTCAGGACGTTCCCGAGATGAGGGCAGAGCGAGTGAAGACCCCCCAGGCGAGATGGAGGTGTGCGAAGGAGGAGCGCAGTGAGCGGGGAGGAAGTGTCTGGGTGGAGCAAATGTGACGGGCGCGAGGTTACGGCGGGGCTTTGAAGACGAGCGCGAGGGTTTTTGAAGTTAAAGTTAAGATGGACGTGGGGCCGGTGGGGGTCCTCTGAGGATGGGGGCGTGAACCTCGACGTTTTTTGATGCATTGTTGAAATATTGTCTGAAAATTGCCGTCAAGATAATGCAAAAACTAAAAACCGCAACGTTATTTTCCATATGTTTACATTCCTAATAATTCCCAATCAAATTAAGGGTAAAATTCAGCTTATTTTCTCATTTCTGGTTGACAAAAAACTAAGTTCAGAGCTGGTCCAGATGACGTGGACGTTAATGAGCGATATCGCCTGAATATTGCCGTTAAGAAAATGCGAAAACGACATTTTGCAACGTTATTTCCAATATGATTACATCCCTAATCATTCCCAATCAAACGAGGGGTAAAATCCTGCTTATTTGCTCATTTCCACTTGACATTAAGAAGAACAAAAAACCCCGAGATATTCGTATTTATCAATATCACCCACTACTACACAATGCAAATCTATTGTTATTACTATTATGACTACATAAATACATGTATTACCACTCTGTTCCCTTTTCAATTCTCCTGAACAAGTTTTAATCATAAACTGGGCAAAAATGCTTTAAATTTGAACTCTTTTCCCTCCGTCTGGTTCACAAACATTACACAGACTCATCCCACTATGACTATTCACGCCCCTGATGGCCCCTTAGCTCCTTTATGAACCAATATTAAGACTTCTGCATCTGTATCGTGTGTTTTATGAAGCCGGCGTAGACATATCCTTCCCTTTCAGCCAGAGCTTAACCTGTTCCTATATTGTGACCGTTAAAACACATCCTCTTCCTCCCGCCGCACTGTGTGATGATTATTGAGGCCTGCGAGCTGCTAGAATTTAATTTCTCCACATAAATCTCCACAATAGGAAAAGGAAATTAAAGTTGCCATTACTGTCGGCGGTATTATCGTATCCTCACTTAACCTGCCACTCAGGAGAGATGAAACATTTAGTCTGGGGGACGCCTCCTGTGCTCATAACGCCGTATCGACCGCGATCGCCTTTGTGCGCGTGCGGGTTGAATCAATAGACAGGCTGTGACATTTCTGTGCTTCACTTTCAGCCGGTGGACGGAATGTAGGCGGGAAAGTGGCGCTGGCGGGACGTGGCAACAATTGAGCCGGAGGACAGGTCAGAAATGTGGAATTTGCTGGTTTAACTGTGAAAATGCTGATGTTTTGTTCTGGTTTGTGGTTTGTTCAGTCCAACATTTTTAGAATAGGTCCAGAAAGTGTTCAATTCAACGCCAAAGATGTGGTTGATAGACGATTAATCTGATGAGTTAGTGGAAACAGTCCTCAATAAATAATGAAAAGGTTCAATATTTGTTTGGGTTTTAGAATGATGGGAAAGTAGCGCCGTGCTGGCCGGTGGCGGAGTGGTTAAGGCGTAGCACACGTACGCCGGGCTCTAGGTGCAGCCGGCCGCAGTGTCGTGGGTTGGGATCACGACTCTGACATTTGCTGCATGTCCTCCCGTCTCTCTCATCCCCAATTTCACACTTTGCTCTCCTGTCTAATGAAGCCTGCGGGCCAAAGAATATTTAAAAATAAAACATTTTTTTTTAAAAAGAGAGAAATTAGTACCACTGCCAAGAGAAAACCAAATATAGTATTACATTTTTTAATTATCATTTTCAATTTATAAACAGACAACATTTACCCCTACAACAATCTAATAAAACTTGTATGCATTTATACACACATGTACATATATATGCACAAATACATACATACAAACAGTATATACATACATACATACCTGCATACCAGGGACATCAAGATTATTCAGTTAAATAATAAAATATATACTTCGTCCCATTCAAAAAATATAATAAAATATTATATCTTTTGAATGGGAAAAGTGTTAAAATGTACACAATAAACACAAAGTGTAAATCCATGAAGAAAGCGTCTGAAACTATAAAATCGTCACATTCTAGAACGTAAACACAACCTAAATTTAAGTTAGCAGGAGTGCAATAGGTCAAGATCTTCATCCATTGATCAAAGCTTACATTTTAATCACCTTTGCCTTTCTGAACAGGTTTGATCAATGGTTTTATTCGCATTCGCTTCTATTGTTTGTTTTGATCATTTCTTTGCGTGTATTTTTAACGTTCATGTTTAGAGGGTATTCTTTATCAATACAGTACAGGAGGCATTTCAGTCAACGTAATCCAAGCTTTGAATGAACAAATACCTATGGACACGTTTTTTTCCTCAAATTGATTGGGCGTTTCGATGAGTTCCTCGTCTTTTCTTCTTTCTATTTCTTCTTTTTTTCCCATTCTTCAATAAAAAACAAAGATCAAACTGGTTCGTATTAATGAACATAATCATCACAGACTTTTAATCGTTGCTATTTACCACAAAAATACCACAAACTTGATTATAAGACACGGCTAAATGTTGATCTGGATTCCGTTGCCCAGCTCTGCATTTAAGTTTGAAACAATGCAACCAAAAGAATAGGATTTAGAAAAATACAAATCACAAAATAACGAGCATTAACTGACGAGGTGACGGCCGGTCGAACACACACAAGGAATGAAAGAAAAAAAACAATTATACTAGTCCTGACCAGGAGTGTCTCATTATTTCATAGGCAATAACCTGAATGATAGAGTAATAAAGAGGCGTTTATTTGTGCAGAAGGGGGAGTGCGGGCGGAGGGACGAGCGTAAGACGGATGTGTTGGGATAGACACGTCTAATTAGCCTGATCCGAGCGGTGGCGAGATGCGAGCTAAACTGATCCAGCCGGGCACCTCCTCCTCGCACGCCCCCCTCGTCCGGAGAAAAGGTTAACACCGTCCTGACTCGGGTATGGGCCCAGTTCATCCACGGAGTACCGTTTAAGGCCAGAATAATCAGGCTGATTTGACTGAAACGACCACAAACTTGCATTTATGTGGTTATTTAAAAGTTGAAATGTTCCAGGCAACTTCTGGGTTCCAAAAATATATAATGTGATCAAGGTTTTGACTTATGGATCACAGCCATGTCCCGTTTGTAACCTTATTATTATACATAATTAGGCTACATTTAAGATAAGATAAGATAATCCTTTATTGTCCACACATGGGGAAATGTCATTGTTACAACGCAGTAGATACAGAGGAAAAGGACAGATAACTTATAGAAAGTTTCAAAAAAACACTCTTAATAGAAGAACTCTTATAAACAAAACAAAAAACTAAATTTTAACATATTAACAAAAATTAACAAACAAAAAAAATTAACAAAACTCCTCTCATATCTTAATAGGGAATGAAGGAAAAAAAAAAAGATTTTTTTTTTTTTTTTTTAAATGAAAATGAAATTTAAATGAAATAAAGCAAAAATAGCTAGCATAAGACTACATAATACTAATGGTAAGTAAACACTCTTATTTACATCAGTTATATGCACATGAATATTGAGTATTTACTTGGAATACTGCGGAATTTGCCGTGTGTGAAACTATATTTTTGAATTATTGTTTAATTTTAAACCTCCCGAACTGATTCTTTTAACAAAACCAAATTGTGCTTATCAGTTTATGTGAACGGGGCCCATTTTTCAGTAAAGTGATAACCCGTGAAGAGCTCGGGGTAGAACTGCTGCTCGTCTACATCAAGATGTTTCCTCGAGTTCTGACATTGTCCCGCAGAGGGAAGTGTCTGGGGAGACGCTGAGACCCTGAGACGTCGAGGTTCCACCAGTTTTCAGTAATATATTTGTCATTTTGCTTCTGATTTAGAACTTTGTCATTTTAAGCAAGAGTCTGTTATGCACTTGATATAAAGACTGGGATTGTGTCGTCAGAATTTTCAGTTCCCAAATATTTAACTTCAAATGTATTTAGATTAAACAGCGTATTTATATTCACCAGCAGTGACCCCGCGACCTGTCAGGCTTTTTTTTACTTTTTATCAGGGATTCCACAATATTGAATTTTAGTGTTGACTGTGAGAAAAAAAACATCACGATTGTTCAAGTTTTTTGACATATTCTTTAACAAAAAAAAAGGGAAATCTTTAATTTTCTTTCATTCTAATACATTACTGTTTCAATAATATGTCTCAAACTTTATGAAATCCAACTTTCTGAATGCTAAAGTCAAGTTATTATGATAAAAACAGCCACGCATAAAAACACTTTACATTGAGGTGTAATTTTTTGAAGCACAAAATGAATTATTGAATTTCGAATGACTAAAAACGCAACAATTAATCTACGATTTTTCTTCTCTATGACATTTGGCACATCTGCAGCAAACATGGATTTCCCCAATCACCTTATTTTTTTGAAACAGAGAAAAAGAAGCTTGACCAGAGAGAGAGAGCAGACACAATATAAATACAGCAGAAATACAGAAAATATATGAAAAATCAAATCAAATCATGACTAAAGCATCTGAAACTATCAAATCCTCAAATTCTAGAACGTAAACACAACCTAAATTTAAGTTAGCAGAAGAAGTGCAATAGGTCAAGATCTTCATCCATTGATCATGGCCTAAAGAACCCAAAAAAACGTCCCATTTTGTCCACAGTCTGTCATATTGTGAGTCCAAATTAAATTTTTTCCATTTTCCATATGTCGATTATAATATTAGTCCAGTCCTTGACCGTCAATGCATTTTGTGTCATCAATTTTTCTGTGAGGGCCGTTTTTGAGGATGCTCCAGCGATAATAAGTGTCCACGGTCGGTTGTTTCCCAATAACGTCCAAACCACGGCTCAATATCCTGCAAAATAACCCCAATCAATCTCACCTCCCTCTTTCCTCCCGTGCGTTCTTCTTCTTTCATCCGTCCGTAACATCTCTAGCACGTGTCGGGGTTTTTGTCCGCGTCGACACATATCTACATCCCCGGCCAGATGCCATAACGTCCTCCCACAGCCTCGCGCGGCGCATCCATTAAACATGTACGAGCCTCGGATTTATCGCCGGCGCGTACACGACCCGCAGGTTCATTAGCACGGCCCCGGCATCCTTACGTGTTTGACCTGGCACAAACAATCCTCTCCGCCGACATAATTAATATGACTGATGTAGTGACCGGGAAAGATAACAAGCAAATTAGTGTCAACCTTAAAGGCAGGAAGCAGGGAAAGGGAACGTCTTACCTTTGGCTTCGGACGCATTTACATATGTTTACGTGTTGTGTTTCTGACCCGTAGCGTAGCCGAGGCGCGTTTGACCTCCCCCTCAAAGCCTTTCGTCGGAACCTCTCCAACCGCCTTTGATTCTTCCGACTTCTTTAGCCGGGCGCGGGAACACATTTTAAATTAAACATAACCGCGTGTCCAAAGGTCCGCGGGGGATTGCGTCGTGAAAGGAAAGAGAATATGAAAACACGCGGCGGGCGAGGTGGCTATTTCTCTTTTTTCTTCTTCTTCTTCTTCATGGAGAGAGAGGTTTCGGGGAGCGGCTTTTCAATGGTGTTTAGACTCTCTCTCTCCCCCGTTTTTTTTTGGCCCGATAAAAGCCGGCGCCGGCCCGACCATCCGGAGTCGTTTGCCGGAGATGGCGGCGCGATGGCTAATTCTGCCTCCTTTCAAATGCTAATGGCCGCCACTCTTGCCACCTCGCCGGCAACTTCCCTTTCATTGCTCAACATCGTCGTGACAATAAAGAGGTGGAGAGCGGAGCGTGGATGGGCGCGGGCGGGTTTACCTATGTGTGTGTGTGTGTGTGTGTGTGAGGGAGAAAGAGTGCTGGATAATGAATGAGCGGAGAGCCACAAAGGGGAGTTCAAAGGTGATTACTTCTTTACTAAAATACTGAGCGGCCAAGAGGAAGATACGGGAGGAATTGGAAGCGGGGCGGTAAAAAGAAGAATGTAATCGCGCGCCGTTTTGGACTCGCGGACAGCTTGAAGTCCGTGTGACAGGTTTACGTGTTTTTCAAATTGTGACGTTGTTTGGTGAGTTAGATGATTAGCATTGTTAGCACAGTCAAGTGGCAGTTTGGAAATGACAGGAAGTAGAGCTGAGTTCTACAATGGAATACCTCCACCTCTGTGATGTCATCAAAAAGCGCCATTTCACCAAAGATACAGAGAAAATTTGCATAAAACTTACATCTTTTAATGACAGTTCAAACCACTGCTATTCAACCCAAGGCCCGGGGGCTAGATCCGGCCCGCCAAAATGATCGGATCCGGCCCACGACCCCTCTCCCAAATATATATATATATTTTTTTTCTTGCTTTTTAGTTTAGTTCTGGGTTGGTTCTGCTTTAAACTTGGTTTGGTGTTGGCTTAGTCCTTATTTAATTTTGATTTATACCTGGTTTGGGCCTGATTTAGACCTGGTATGATAGGGTTAGTCTTGGTTTCGACCTGGTTAGTAGCCTATCCAGATCAGAAGCAACGGATCCCAGAGAAGTTGATTAGCCCTGGTTTAAACAATTATTATATTAAAAAAAAACATCCTTTCAGGTGTAATTATTCATCAAATCATAACTATTGTGTAATCTAAATGGACTTTGAGTCTTGTTTACAATCTGGTTGCTAAGTAACAGTTGTGGAATTACCTCTATGTAACACAAAAATTGCCATATTTTAGTCAAATAGGCAACATGTTTGTTCCTGAAAAGTGTAGTTTAATACGGCGTATGGACTTTTAAAACTATTTTCAGACAGTACGGCCTTTTTCACACTAAACTTTTGTGTTGTTGATGCCTCTTGGCCAGAACTCCGTAGAAAGTAAAAGATCTCTGAGTCTCAGTGGGACTTTTCAGGTTAAATCAAGATTAGATAAAAATGGCATGAATAATAACGTTAATTATAACTAAATGTACAATAAATTCAGTCTCTCTCTCTGCTCGTGGCCCTCAGTGAAGTCCACCAGCTTGAACTGTAACATCTCGACCTCATAGCGGCTTCCTCACACCTGGAACGTGCAAATGTGTTAATATATTCACATATACACGTCGGCGTCTCGCGGTTAATTATATCTCCGGTCCATATCTCCGTCGACGTTAGCACCTACCATTAGCACCCTCTCTGGCCCTATAGCACCTTCCTCCTCCCCGCCTCGCCACCTTCCTCGCCACCCTCAGGGCACTTTGTCGCTCTCCGCCACTATCGCCCCCTCCACATCGCGGATTAAGCGCTAACTAACCCTCCTTTAATTAACTCCTGATTAGGTATTAATATCGGGCGTGAGTTGCAGGCTTCCAGTTGTTGCTTTAATAAGTGGATTAGCGTTAGCCTCTAGTTGCTCTCTCTCTCTCTCTCTCACACGCTCTTTCTCCGGCTAAAGAGATATCCCATCCTCTTTTCCTCTCACTCCTTCTCTCCTTCTTTATCCCTCCCTCTTGGCTGTCCCTGGCAAGTGTTCAAAAAGCTCAGGATTTCACCGCTAACAAGTTTGTTCTTGCGGTTAGAGTGGAGGGATGTGTGCGAAGCGCTCTTCGGTTCAGGCAGCATTACATGTAACACGAGCTGACTTTCACACCGTTGATGAAGGCCCTATGCTGCCCGGGGTATTATTAGATGTACACGGTGCATTACAGCCCCATGGTCAGCGGTGCACCCGGAGACGCAGGGTAACAGGATCGGAATGGGCGAGTTTGTATAGATATCGATGAGATGTCGTTTGGATTTTAGATGAAAGGCCATTTCTGCGTGAGCCTTCGGTCATTCGGGCGGGTTCCATTGCACAACAAACAAGGGGGGGTGGCGCTAATGGGCGTAAGGCTATTCACGCTGAAAAAAAAACGTTGGTCCAGTTGACAGAATTCAGTTTCAGAACTTGCTTTGGCGGTAAGGTGCAACATAGAATAATGGCTGATAATATGGAAATATCATGGGTGAGAATAAAACGGGCTTAATTGCTAAGTATATGCAGCAATATTAGAACAATAGTGCAAACTGGCAGTGCAAATATATTTTTTATGTATTTTGGAGGTGACATGTGTAATAAAGTGTTAATGAGTCGAACAGCAGAGAGGAAAAGACTGTTCCTTGAGAGGTTCTGGCCCGAATGGGGAGTGGCTCAAATAGTCCATGTCCAGGGTGAGAAGGGTCGACTGTGATTCGACCTGAAGACAAGTAACTGTGCCCCCGCTAGAGCTGCCACAATATGTGTTCTCCAAATTACACGATAATTTCCACTTACAGCTACGTAGGTGCTGTATGTTGACTAATTCTGCCTCTAAGTCTAGAAAAGGGTTCCATGTAAGCCACCGAACTGATCTATCTCCACCAGGCTAACACACATGCATGTGTTCTAGCTTTACTTTAGCACCTGTAACACCTGTAACACCTGTAACACCTGTAACACCTGTAACACCTGTAACACCCGTATGGCGTGGGGGGAAACTACGTTAATTCAAGCAACTTTTAAGATATTTCTGCACACTTTCTTTTAAAGCGCGACTGTGTCATGTTATGTCATAAGTGAACTTTGCCAGACGTTGTTGACATGGTAACATAACTGCTCAAAAGTAAATTGAATGTTCTTTTGATATTCAAATACAACATTGTGGTAGCACGTAGCGCACAACTACCCTTAGCATTCGTGGATGTTCATGCAAATGTGGGCCGTTGGATAATATTATTCTTGATCACGTCTTTGTGTCTACATTTGATACAATACATGGGTATCTCCTGAAGTGTGCTCTGGGATTTGTCACTCGGGCGATAGAGCGGCTCTTCTATCTTAAAGTGAAGTGAAAGTGTATTTTCGCCTGTGCGGGTGTTCAAACCTGTAGAAACTGTGGAAACCGACTGTATTTATTGTAGAAACGCAAACTAAGATACGTTTAATCAGACAATGTGATTTTCACGTCCTGCGGTGATGTCCTCTGGATAATTCGGTTTCCCTTATACCACAAATAAGAAACATTTCACTGTTACAAAGCAAAATTAAGTACCATGTTTTCCAGACTATAAGTATAGGAGTATAAGTCGCACCAGCCAAAAAAATGCATAATAGAGAAGAAAAAAACATATATAAGTCGCACTGGAGTATGAAATGCAGTTGCAAGTGTGAAAATAACAAATAATACCACATATAAGTCGCTCCGGAGTATAAGTATATACGTTTAAATATAAGTATAAGTCGCACCCCGGCCAAAACTATGAAAAAAGGTGCAACTTATAGTCCGGAAAATACGGTATAAACACATGCACCACAGCAGGCTGCAGACCCTCCAACACATAAGTCATGCATTCATACCGTGGAATAGAAAGTCTTAGAAATAGCACACATGGAAGTATGACGGACAGACATGGCTTGGACATTTTCCTTGTAATATCGGGCAGGTGCTAATAAGGATTTACAGGAAAGAAAATGCATTTAGCGGCGTGTTAAAGTCAGCCACCTGCATCACTTAGCGGGTCCAGAGAGCCGCTTTCTGGGAGCGCACTCGGCTTAATGAGAGCATACTTGAGAGAGGCACTCGGAGCCAGCATCAAAACCGACCACAACAAACGGCCGCGTGTTTATTCAAGTATTTACAGCTGGACGGTCACAGCTAAGAAAGAGCTTTATGTGCGCGCTAACGGTGGGGGATCAAATTAATCCAATGTGTGAGGCGTAAGAAGTGAGAAGTGGACTGGAAATTGGACTTGAATCTACACTTTCTTCCCCTTTCGGCGTGTTTGAGTGCAAAATGTGCCTTTTTTATGCAGGTTTTTTAGTGTTTTTTTTGTGAGAAATAGGAATTATTACAGTTTTTTGACAAGGTAACACTTACATAAAGCATTTACAAACGCATTAATCATGAGTTAATTATGAACTAATCGTTATTAATCAAGTAACAAGCAGACTTTTCTTGATTTACGAACATTTGCTGCTACTTTATTAATAATAACTCATCATAATAATCTTTTTAAGCCTTACTAATGATTAACTGAGATTATGAATAGTTTCTTCATTATGTACACAACGTTATTTCTCATAAGTAGTTTATCAAAAAGGTATTACTATCTTTATTGCTCTTTATACCAGTGTCTTAGATTAAATCAGTTTATTTTTGCATACAAGAAAAACAACATTTAGAAACTAAACCGCCTCTAAAACCTGCTGCTAGCTCAACAACAGGTACATTTGTTACGTTAGTTTATATTACAGTCGACATTTGTTTGAATTAACATTTCTTTTGATTGTATTTTAAAAGAATCAAGTGTAAAAACTGATTTAAGAGTTAGTTTGTTTTTCTTGTTGTTTTTGTCCTGGTGAATCGGTGTGAACATCGGAAGAATAAAATGTTTTAAAAGTTGTCAAAGCAAAAAAAAGTGTTACCCATTATTCATTCATTTTCTCCTCTCGGCGCTGAGCTACTTTGGTTCCCACAACTGCCATGGGGCAGACAGAGGATTTATAACACTGCCATTCTGTGCCTTTGGCCTTTACTACAATTTCATATCACTCTCTCAAAGACACAAGCTCAGATGCCAGAAAATATTTGTTATTTTATTTCATTTATTTCATTTTATTCATTTCATTCATTTCATTCATTTCATTCATTTCATTCATTTCATTCATTTTATTCATTTTATTTATTTTATTCATTAATTATATTTATTCTATTCATTATTTTGAAATACAAACATTTAACAAAAAACAACATAAAACAGGTACAAAGAGAAAAGAGACAAAAGAACCAAAGACAAACTACAAAACAAATGACCTAATTAGCCAAAAGTCAATTAAATATTTCCAATTTTAAGTCTGAAAATGTTCTCAGAAACCTCATTTTGTTATACACATTGATTCCTCTGTATGATGATAATATAGCCCCAGGATTTATAAAACATCCATACCTTATTATTAGCGTTACCTTAATTAATATAAATCAATACATATATAAAACTGTTATTGAAACCAGAGTTGTGTGTTATCGAGTGAGGATGAAATAAGTGGTCTTGAGTCGAAAGTTGTCTTTGTGGCGGTTTTAATCTTTTGTAAAAGGGCGCGAAACGGATTTACGCAGAGAAATGTAAAGGTCGTACGACAGATACGACAGCGGGCATCAGCGTATCAGTAACAGTGACAAGTCTAACAGTAACAGACCTGGTGTGTCTCGAGGACAATGTGTCGTTCCATTACACTAATAACTAAACAGGAAATGACATGTGTGTGTGTGATCTTTCCTGCCCAGTTTTCTAATGAGCTTGAGCTTTATCAGAACCAGTACAAGACATGAAACACAAAGAAAGTACTGTATTTTCCAGACTTTCATAGTTTTGGCCGGGGTGCGACTTATACACCAGAGCAACTTAAATGTGATATTATTGGTTATTTTCACACTGGCAACCACAAGAGGGCGCTCTAGGCTCTAAGCGACGCAGAAGAAGAATCTGCACTTCCTCTTCCTCTGGAGTTTGTGGAGTTGTTTAGAAGTGACACAGAGGAAGAAGAATTCAATGTATTTAGTGATTTGGGGTAAAACTGATGCTTTGCTAAACTTGTTAGCATGTTCTTTATGCTATAGTTATCTGAATAACTGTTCATATGTTACGTTAACATACCAGACACTTACCACAGTTCTGTCTGTGCCTCATGTAGCTGAAGGTGTTAGCGTTAGCATACGTACACCTATTCACCATGTTCTCTCATCTGTTATTATTATGAATTGCATTTCAAGATTAAATGTATGTTCTTGGTCTTGGATTTTATCAAAACAAATTTCCCCAAAAAATGCGACTTATATATGTTTTTTTCTTCACTATTACAATGCATTTTTTGACTGGTGCGCCTTATACTCCGGAAAATACGGTATCTGTTCAGGGTAAAAACAAATTGTACTTTATTGCAAGAGCTCTAATCTGTTATTATTTTAAACTGTTCTTGGTCTTGGATTTTATCGAATAAATCTCCCAAAAAAATGCGACTTATACTCCAGTGCGACTTATATATGTTTTTTCTTCTCTATTGTGTATTTTTTGGCTGGTGCGACTTATAGTCCGGAAAATACGATACTATTATTCGATGATTATCTAAAAACAAATGTTATTTATGACGATTTAATGAGTATTTCGCCTTCCACACCACTTATAACACGCAGACATCTTCAGCCTGTAAAGCCAAATTAACCGTATATTTCTTCCCCTTGACCTTTGCCGACACCTGACCAGGAATGCTGCAAGTACAGGCCGCATTCAAACATGTGCGCAGGAAGCAACAATCACGAGAAAAACACGAGATTTGTATCATGTTTGGCTCGTGAAAGAGTCCGCTGACCTTGCCTCACAACCGATGCTTATCGTTTACGCCTCGGGCTTGTAATTACGCCGGTTTGAAAGGACGGTGCGCGGAGACGCTGCTGGTGAAGGGCTGACCACTCCAGATCCTGAGTGCTACTTTGAGCAAAAACATGCAAAAACATAAAGGTTGAAATGGAGCGTTTGGTTGGACGCTGGCCTTGTGCTGGAGCCTGTTGCCTGACGACGTTTCAGCTGTCGTACGCTCACACGATAATTACTATAAAGTCCCTGTCTGCGCTCTCAGACGTGGAGGTAGCAATTTCTTACAAATCTGGTGAGGCGACTTCTTCAGAAACGCATTGAAGTTCAAGCGCAGTATGTCATTTTACACACAATTTACTGTAGTTTACGTTATGACAGAGTTGAACGGACTGGATTAACGGGTACGACAGGTTTACATGTTTTTCGAACTATTTTAACTACTTGTTTATCATAGTTTCTCATCAGTCAAGTGTCAGTTTATGCAGAAAAGTTCTCTATAAAATGCAGGTGCAATTTACACAAAGAAAATGTACTGTATGTGTTGTCATGCTTTTATTTGTCAAATGATAAATATTGTGTAAATCAGAGCACAACCACCTGAACAGTTCAGCGTTTAAATGTTAAATATTATATTATAATAAGCATTAAATTGCACAAAATGCATCTTTAAAATGATCATAATGATCATCATGAGTACAGAACACTACAGAAACCAGTCAGATTTGGTTTTGAGCGTTACATGTTCAGAACTGCTCATTTATTTGTGGAAAGCCCTGTGTTGGCACTGACCAATCAGATTCTCCCTTTACAGTTGATGGACAGGCTGAGACCAGCACTATTAAGCTGGTTTAGTCCCGCCCACGCCTTTACACAGGCCTGTTGGGGCCGGGTCACGGGGGCAGCAGTCTAAGCAGGGTCTCCCATACTTCCCACTCCCCAGACACTTCCTCCAACTCCAGCCGAGAGACATAGTCCCTCCAGCGTGTCTCCAGCGTGTCCTGGGTCTTCCTCAGGGCCTCTCGACGTGGAGGAGCAGCGGCTCTACTCCGAGCTCCCCCCGTGTGGCCGAGCTCTTCACCTCATCTCTAAGGGAGCGCCCAGCCACACGGCGAAGGGAACTCATTTCGACCGCTTGTATCCGCGATCTTGTCCTTTCGGTCACTACCCAAAGCTCATGACCATAGGTGAGGGTAGGAACGTAGACCGACCGGTAAATCGAGAGCTTTGCCTTTCGGCTCAGCTCCTTCTTTATCACAACAGTCCGATACTTGAACTCCTTCACTTGGGGCAAGGACACCCCACCCACCTGGAGAGGGCAAGCCACCTTTTTCCGGTCGAGAACCATGGCCTCGGATTTGGAGGTGCTGATTCTCATCCCAGCCGCTTCGCACTCGGCTGCAAACCGTCCCAGTGCATGTTGCAGGTCCGGGTTTAAAAACAATGAACAGAACCGGGCCTGTCGTTATTCCAATAGACCATTTCACGGTGACGTCAACATCCGGGACTCTGGAGGGGTCAACAACTCCTTAGTAACCGTTTAGTACAAAGTATAAAGTATGTATCCATGAGCCCAGTGTTATGTCTAACTTTATCTGAGGACAATAAATAAAGATAAGATGGATTTGTTTGTTAGTTGTCCCAAAACATTTTTAGACACATTTTAAATACAATTGTGTCTTGCGTTTCAGTGAAATGTGTAAGCTTTTAGATACACTTTAAGCACTGCACACTGTTGTCAAAATCACATTTACTTTCAAAATTCTTTCCACTTCAAAAGGCATAACATTTCGTCCTAAAGTGTCAGCGGCAAAAGTCCTAATGTCCCACCGCTCTGAAACCCCGGCGAGCTGAGAGATGATACCTGCCGAGGTCTGCGCGGGGAAACAAAGGGACAGAGGTCTGCGGCGGTCGGCAGGCACTGGCTGTAATTCAGGCGTCGCTCCCGTTAATGCGCTCCCATAATCCCCGAGTGCCTTTGGCTGGCCCCGGTCCAAAAGACTGTAACAAAACAGACAAAATAAAAAATGGCGGATGACTACCAGCAGAGGAGTGTCAGGGGTGAAAGATTTATAATGTGAGCGCTGCGAAGTCGCTCGTAAATCAGCGCAAAAGGCTTTCAGGTGGCGAGCTGGCATTTATGCAAGCGAGAGAGAGCTTTGAATGAGGAAGGAGTGGCCGTACTGTAAGAGAGCGACGCTGCGGAATGGAAATACTAGGACGATATAGTACAGGGTGCACATTGGCGTGGACCTGGACGTATACGGCGTCGAACCTGGGACGAAACCAGGACTAGAACAGGGCGGAACCGAGTCTGCATCTGGACTAAAATGTTCTCACATCAAGAGCCAACCAGGACAAGTTTGAACGCAATTGAGACGTTATTCTTATCATGCAAAAATATAAAACAGAACATCTTTAACCAAGCTTCGTTTCCTTAGCTTCATGATAGTTACGGACATTGTGTTTTTGCTGAAAATCAGAAGTTATTTGTTCTTTTTTGATGTTTTTATTGAACAATGTCGCTGTCTTTTGACTTATATATGTTGTTTTTATCATTGTTCATTGTTTTATGTTGCACCAAATCACCAAAGCAACTTCCTATTTTGTGAATCTGTTCATTGGCAATGGCAATAAACCTTTTCTGATTCTGATTCTTAGTTATAAAACGTCTTTTTGCGTGTGTTTTAAAGCCTCCATAGTCCAACACCCCATGACGATTATCCAAATAACGACTGGTCTCGATCGCTGTAATTTATCCGTGCAGCCCTAATGAACAATATTGAAAGTATTCCATCTCTGACTCTCGTATTTAATATTAAACCACAAATATTACAACGTTTAAAAGTGTTAAAGGGCTTCTCCATTTCACTGCTGTGTTTTATATTTGTGTATTTAAAAAGAAAAGAGGAAAGGAAAGGTTTATTGCGTGTTTGGTGGTCTAAGCATGTATTCAGAGATCGGTTCCTAGCACTGACAATTTGCTGAATGTCTTCCCTGCTCTTCACCCCAATTGCACGCCACATTCAATAAAGCCTGCTGGACAAAAACATGAAAGCGATCTTACATTGCAGACCTTTTTTTTAAATACACTTTTACATAACTGCACATGTATAGCAGCCAAAGGAAAGGAAACTGATTCTGTGTTCTTGTTTTTTGAGTCACGACTAGTTGAATAATGAATAATATTGTTCTCTCATCTAAAACATGAAGTTTTATTTAGCGTAATTCAAGCTTGTTCGATCTCTCTGAGCCTTGTTTTTTATTTTGCCAGATTTGTCAGGTCAAAAGTCGAAATCCAGAGGTCTCCAGACTCGCTCAGACGTTCACATTTCATTGCCATCGCGAGCTAACATTAGCATTTCGGTGCAAGCTATTGATGATATCCTCATGGTAGCTCCCTCTTCGAGCTGATGAAGGAACGCCAAGCTGATAAGAGAGTAATGTGACGTTTGAATACCTTAGTTTAAGTTCTAAAAGAGGCCAAAGCGGATGTTTAAAAGGCCAATAACAATACAAATACTGAAGAAGCTACTTGGATGAGTGGCACAATGTATTCGCTCTTGAAAATGTTGGTCCAGTTCACAGAATTCTACCTTCTTTTGCTATGAAAACGCAATTGAAGAGTTAACCGTGCGACCATCTTGCCGTCGGGAAATAGTCCTACAACCACGCTACGTCAAGTGCTGCAATATTCTCTACAAACCTTTCCGCTGTGAGTTTGTGCCTCCTCGGTCCGTCTGCGTAAACAGTTGAAGCGGTATTAAGCAGACACTCAACGGTTTAAAGCATTCAATACAGCCCCAGTGCATCAGCGCTTGAGGACACTTGATTTTGTATATTCTCTCTCGAAGCACTTGCATCCTGCGTTCGGGATCGCTCCTTTTGACCTTACAAACCCGGGAAAATAAAGGCTCAGAGACATGAAACAAGCTTGAATTAAATCTTATTCAATCTCTCAACTAATCGCAACTCAAATAACAAGAACCAGGCCCAGAATCACACGGTGTAATTCTGAGTACAAACGTGTATTTACCATAGAAGACTTTGCAGCCGGGTTATACAAAATCGGTTTTACCTTCAAGCAACAAAGGTCATAACATTGCAATATTCACACACCCAAGTTTGCGACGACATCTGAATATATGACTCAAAGTTAGCGTCTACATTTGTTTTGATCTGCTGCAAATCATCCATTAAAACGAGAACCTTTCGCACAAGTTTGGGATATTGTACTTTTTTACGGGTTTCAGCAAATGCTACTTTTATTCGTCCTGAAACTCAACAAATGCGGCAAAACGTAGCCGATCTAACGAGTCTTCAGTCGTCCGTCTCAGCGAAGGCGTTTAGCTAAAAATGAGCCGTCCGCACACAGGCCTTCCCCGCTCCTCAGTCACTGTTACTGATGACGACTGGTTACCCGCATGGGGCTCGCGGCGGAGGGCGATGGATGGAGAGGACGGCGACGCGAGCCACGGGAGGTCACCCCCGCACGCCGCCGCCGCCCCCCCCCTCCACCTCTCCCTCTCCCCATCTGGACGCCTTTCTACGTCCATCCTCCGCGATCCGTGCGGCGGCCGGCTTTAATCACTCAGCGAGGTTTCTGTCTGCAAAGGTCAGCGCCGTTGATTAAGTGCGGGGAAGGAAAGGTGTCATCTTTTATGTGAGTCGCGCCGATGTCTCTATAATTCTCCGAGTGTGTGGGGGGGCGGGGGGGCGGAGTGTTTCAAAAGGGGGCTTCACTTTTACCGAGACAACGAAGGGTGTACTCTGCGTCCTCCGCTAAATCATGACGGAGCAGCGTTTAGCAAATAAATCTGTCTATCCGTAGTGAGGTAAGTCTCAAATATGATGCGCTCTTCAGTGTTCTTCATGGCTCTGGAGATTTCAATCGTCGTTCTTTTCGAGTCGTCCGTTCGCGGCAGACTTTATTGGCCGCGTAAAGAAGTTTTGCGATCCATCCGTCAACTCGGGCAACCTTTCTCCAGGAGTTGGCAAGTGCAAAACGGTGCAAAACGGTGCCCACGTGCCGTGTCTTGAGATTGGTCCGGGCTAGATAAAAAGAGTATTGGATATTGTGCAAGAGAAGCACCGCGGCACAGGGAGAAAATGCAAACTCTGAAGGAAAAGTCGGCTCACTGTTCAAGACCGGATTTTTGGAACGTCACTTCCAAATTTTTGAAAGTTGTTTGTTGCGTTTCTCTGGTCTTGCACTTTCATGTCACAAAAAAGGTGATTTTTAGGCTTTTTTTAAGTCTGCTTCACGATAATAGACCCAGTAATGACTGAAATACAGAGGATTTATTTTTTAAAGCAGTTATTAATGTACAATATGCTCCTCTTTTTCAAGACAGTGGCGACACCAAACGTTTTTCTTATTTTATTGTCCATTATTTTGTAGGACTGGGGTCGCTTCTTGTTTTGGACTCTTTTCTTCAAAGGCTTGGTCGCTTGTTGATCTTTGAAAATCTGGCGACCGTGTGCGAGACACGGTTTACAATCGGAGACAAAGCCTGGAAGTGTTCTTTTGAGGAACAATAGTAATCATAAATAGTTTGATACATATACCTTCCGTGACGAATGTAAAAAGCAGCAGCAGCGCCGACGTATTTACTGTCAGATGAGATTGAAAAGCGTTTTGATTTCAGACAGATAACCATGGCAAACTTGAGAGAGTGGAGTGATTTAGTCTGAGAGACACTCCTGCGATCAAAATGAAATGGCAAGCGCGCCAGACAACGATTACATGACAACTCCGAAAGTTTCTCGCTCTCGAAAGTGTCAAATCTTTGCCAAGCCACAAATAAAAAAGGACTTAAAGTTGACTCATTATTACGCTTTTGTCTGCTACTCAACCCCTGTACATCATTATTTTATAGTTTGGACATTTTAAATTGCAATACTGATCCAAAACAACTTGATAAAAGAAATGAGTTGACTGATTTCCGGTTGACAAGTGTTGAAATCAGCGACGGTTGCGTATCGTGGTTCGGTGAAAACGATGGCGTCTTTATGGCCAGAGAGCAAAGATTACTCGAGCACAATTCCCTCTTATAACTTGGATAGGGTGATTGAGAAGGTAAAACTATCATAGCATGGCTAAAAGCTCTTAAACGTCAGTTAAAAAAACACGTCACACTAAAACATTTGTTAAAAACAGACCGGAATTGTTCAGAGAAAGGTCAAAGTGTGTCAAGGTCAAAGTGTGTCTTTACTGGTGACTATGGCGCTGTCCAGAGGCAAAGGTCAAGCATTTAAGTCCCAAACAAGTGTGTCATGTTCAGCCCATCATTAGCAGATGTGAACATAGTCAACAACACCATCGCTAGAGTCAAAACGTGATTTCAAAACACCAAAAGTACCAATGCGTCCAACGAAAGTCATCAATTAGCTTTATCCCGTCCACTGCGAATACTGTTTCCAAACCAAACCGGTCTCGTGCCAAGTCGCCCTGATGTGTTTAAGGAAGTTTATCCCAGCAACTCCAGGCAATTTAGATCCATCTATCCACTAATGAGACTGGTGAGTGGGAGAATCTCTGGACACATTGTTTAACCTGGCGAGCTAAAGCTGCCAAATGACTTTTCTCCAATTTCATTTCGTGGTACAGTTTTACATGTAACTGTTGTGGTGGTGAGAGAACTGCCGCCTGAGTGAAAGTGTGTCTATATTACATGTATTATGTTTTTATTGCTCAAATACATCTTGAAAATCCGACCTACAACATGACCTGGTGATGTCATCTACATGGAGATAGAAGTTTAATGCTGTACTGCGAAACATTCTAGGGAAACCAATTCATGGGTTTGAGCTTCCTGTTTTTTTATTGTGATTTTGAACTTTTCACACCATATTTTAGGGATTATATATCGCTCCTTTTTACATCTTTTTGGCCGGGGTGCGACTTATACTCCAGAGCGACTTATAGGTGATATTATTAGTTATTTTCACATCGACAACCACAAGAGGGCGCTCTAGGCTCTAAGCGACACAGAAGAAGAATCTGCACTTCCTCTTCCTCTGGAGTTGTGGAGTTGTTTAGAAGTGACACAGAGGAAGAAGAATTCAATGGATTTAGTGATTTGGGGTAAAACTGATGCTTTGCTAAACTTGTTAGCATGTTCTTTATGCTATAGTTATCTGAATAACTGTTAATATGTTACGTTAACATACCAGACACTTACCACAGTTCTGTCTGTGCCTCATGTAGCTGAAGGTGTTAGCGTTAGCATACGTACACCTATTCACCATGTTCTCTCATCTGTTATTATTTTAAATTGCATTTGTCTGTTCTTGGTCTTGATTTTATACTTTTCCCCTAAAATGTATACTAGAGTGCGACTTATATGTGTTTTTTATTCTCTATTATGCATTTTTTGACTGGTGTGACTTATACTCCGGAAAATACCGTAATAGTGTTGAACTGTCAGTTGATATGTTAATGGTGCTAGATTTCCATCACTCTGAAACCCATGGACGGCATCTCCATAGTGACGAGTGAGTGGTGAAAAGTTACACCGTGGACCTTTCATTTGTAGACCAAAACGTGATCTCCATGAAACGTATTTCTGTAAAGAAATAGAACAGTAGAAAATCCAATCAAGAAGCAAACTATCCAACGTTCACGGGGATTAAGCAAACGGAGGACGGCCCCAGAGCATCCCCTGTCCTCAGACCCCCTTCTGTGAGGAAAAAGGGATCTGGTCCAAGCTCCAAGCCATATTTGTCTGGTGTTATTTCACATATGGAGCTCAACAGTCTCGCCAACGTCCAAGTCCACCGAGATTCTTCAAATAACTTAAGGCACAATGGGGGCTAACTAGCGACGTAATGTCCATAATGCGGTGGTTTTCAGGAGCGACTGATCGTGGGCCAATATATCGGACATATTGGACTTATATTTTCACTTATCAGCTTCAAATCGCTAGCAAAGACCAGTATTTTGTTTGTTTGGGTGGAACAGGTTTGTGGATGAGTTTGTTATAAATGAAAACTATATACCGTATTTTCCGGACTATAACTCGCACTGGAGTATAAGTCGCACCAGCCAAAAAATGCATAATATAGAAGAAAAAAACATATTTAACTTGCACTGGAGAATGAAATAAGGTTGCAGGTTGAAAATAACAAATAATATCACATATAAGTGTCTCTGGAGTATATAAATATAAGTATAAGTCGCACCCCGGCCAAAACTATGAAAAAAGGAGCAACTTATAGTCCGGAAAATACGGTATTTTGGTAAATTGATCCAAATCGACTCAAAAATATTGACAGAGCTTATCAGCCGTCAGTTTCTCTGGGTTCGGCCATTTTTATTTTGTTTTTAAATAATAAAATCTCAGGTGAATCATGCCGGTGTGTCCTTGGGCAAGACATTTAACCCACAGTGTCGCCCCAAGTGTCTGTGTACAACTGTGTGAAGGTGTGAGGAGTTCCCTGACGTAAAGCGCTTTGAGTGCTTTAAATACAATACCATTAAAATCTTAGGTCATAGATGATTAGCCCCGCCCCCATCAAGCTTTCAAAGTTGTATTTATTTATTTATGTCCATTGGAAAATGTATAGGAAATTAACCAATGAAGTGGTAGGTTTTCACTGTGGAGCTGCGCTTGATTACCGTATTTTCTGGACTATAAGTTGCACCTTTTTTCATAGTTTTGGCCGGGGTGCGACTTATACTTATATTTATACTTATATACTTGTACTCCGGAGCAACTTATATGTGATATTATTTATTATTTTCACACTTGCAACCGCATTTCATACTCCAGTGCAACTTATATGTTTTTTTTTCTTCATTTTTTTGGCTGGTACTCCGGAAAATACGAGATTTCACATAAATATAATGTTGCCTCCTCTGTCTAGCCGTCTCTACATTCCTTCAGTCCGTCCTCGTGTCCTGGTCATGCTTCCTTCCCTCGTCTCCTGCCTCCTCGCCCCGCCTCTACCCTTTCACAGATCAATGGCGGATCAATAGAGTCTGTGTTGACATCTCTGAGCGCCGCGGGTGATGGATGACGACGGGCTTCTGCTTAGCATGCGCGCGTCCTTGACCGTGAACCGGGCCGTGAGGTCAAAGGTGAGGGGTCGAAGCGAGGCGACGCGGCCCTGGGGAGTCTGGGGGTCCAGCAGAGTGACCCCTCCCATGGGCCGCAGGGGTCAGAGGGCACGGGATGTAAGGGATTAACGGAGCATAATCAGTCAGTCTGCAGTGTGCGCACATGCCAGCACATCCGAAGTGTTCCGCCTGGCGATTTACACATCATTAATAAGACATAAGCCTCTGATCCCTTCAAGCAAGAGTTATATTTCATCAGATCTAAGTCAAAAATTAGCTAATGTTTTTTAATCAAAACTTTCCATTTCTAACATGAAGGATGGAGAGCAAAATACTGTTTCCTGGCCTCAAATGTGTATTTTAGCTTCACAAAAATGTCCTTAGGTAAAATATATAATATAGTGGGGTCAAGATTTCTGTATTTGTCCAGCAAAAGCTAAAACTTCTAAAATTGTTGATTATAATATAACTTATGTGTAAGAGTGTTTTGTTTTTTGCAAAAAGAAACACTTTGATTGTTCCTATTTTGTGATATTCTCAGGTTAATACCAGTTTCTTCATAGAACTTTATTATGTTTCATTTCACTTCATCACAACATCACATGATCTCTCTGGGTGGAGTCTGCATGTCCTCCCCGTGTTACCGTGGGTTCTCTCCGGGTCCAAACACATGCATGTGTCAGGCAAATTGGCTACTCTAAATTGGCCCAAAATGGTGTTGAAAATTAGCATATTCTGCTACATACACTTAAAACATTGCATTTGGTTCGTCCAATGTAAATGCTATGTCCTTAAATAAATAATTAAATAAATTAAACTTTTTCCTTCAGTTTCCTACATTTAGAATCTTTTGTTTAGAAAATATTTTGTACAATTTACTTTTGCGCATTTTGTTGCAACAAACAAGAGAAATACAGACAGAAGCTATGATCTTCAACATTAAAACTGAAATTAAAGGTGCACTATGTAACTTTTCTGATGGTGTGTCCAGCATCTGCTTGTGTTTTACTGGTCCAAATAAGTTGAAAAACCCTGCATTCTTCTTACTGTGATCTGATCTGTAACTTGGCCTGGTGGCATCTGCGCGTCTCCATGGAGATGTTTAATGCCGCACAGTGGAACATTGTAGACAAAGCAACAACAGCTCCAAGGACAAAACAGGTGTTGATCCGCCACCAGAAAAGTTACACATTGCAACATTATTTAGTCTAAAACTGTTAGAAATGATTGATGATCGAACTGATATAGTCATTGATGGAAATGTGTATACCGTATTTTCCAGAGTATAAGTCGCACCAGCCAAAAATGCATAATAGCGAAGAAAACACATATATAAGTCGCACTGGAGTATAAGTCGCATTTTTGGGGGAGATTTATTTGATAAAATCCAAGACCAAGAACAGACATTTCATCTAGAAATGCAGTTTAAAATAATAACAGATGAGAGAACATGGTGAATAGGTGTACGTATGCTAACGCTAACACCTTCAGCTACATGACGCACAGACAGAACTGTGGTAAGTGTCTGGTATGTTAACGTAACCTTCTTCTTCTTCTTCTTCTTCTTCTTCTTCTTCTTCTTCTTCTTCTTCTTCTTCTTCTTCTTCTTCTTCTTCTTCTTCTTCTTCTTCTTCTTCTTCTTCTTCTTCTTCTTCTTCTTCTTCTTCTTCTTCTTCAGTTGTGACGGATGCCTATTAGCTGAACTATGTAACACTCTGCAACTGAACGCCACTCGCCGCGAGAGAAAGTCTATCAGACATTTCCATTCCCACAACAAATATGTCAGAAAACGTCTTGGTGTCGCAATATTTCCCGAGTGTTTGTCATCTCGATGTCGTCGGTGGAAAAGGGGGAATCGGTTCTTCGGATGTTCCTCTCTGACCTTCAGCACGAGGGACGCGCTAATGGCCCGTTTTTCCTCCTGCAACTCTCTCTCTCTCAACAGTAACATCTTCCTCCTTTTTCTTACTGTCTCTCCTTCTAACTTTTCCACCCTAACTGTCCCGTCCTCTCTTTCCCCTGTCTCCCTCCCTCTCTCTCCCACCGACCCTTCCCCTCCCCTACCGCCCCTGCTCCTTCTCTACCTCCCTCTTTTCTTCTGGTTCACTTGTTCCCCCTCTTTTCCTCCCCTCTCTCTCATCACTGTCCCGTCTCCTCTCTTGTCCCTGTCTCCCTCCCCCTCTCCCGCTGACCCTTCCCCTCCCCTCCCTCTCCTTCCCTACCTCAATCTCTTACTCTCTCTGGTCCACTTCTTGTCCCCCCTCTTTTCTTCCCCTCTCTCTCTCTCTACATCTTCCTCCTCCTTCTTCCTGTCGTTCTCCTTCTAACTTTTCAACCCTAACTGTCCTAACCCATCTTCTCTCTTGTCCCAGTCTCCATCCTCTCTCCCCCGCTTCCCCTTCCCCTCCCCTCCCTCTCTTCCGCCGCCCCCTCCCCTCCCTCCCGTCCTCCTCCTATACCTTCCTCCTTTTCTTACTGTCTTTTTCCCTCTAACTGTCCTAACCTCTCTCTCTTTTCCCAGTCTCCCTCCCGCCGCCCCTTCCCCTCCTCGTCCTCCCACGCCGCCCCTTCCCCTCCCTCCCGTCCTCCTCCTATAACTTCCTCCTTTTCTTACTGTCTTTCTCCTTCTAACTTTTCCGCCCTAACTGTCCCATCCTCTCTCTTTTCCCTGTCTCCCTCCCTGCCCTCCCACTGCCGACCCTTCCCCTCCCCGCCCTCCCCCGCTGCCCCTGTCCCGCAGAGAGAGAGAGAGGGGGGGGGCACAGCGTTGTGGAGGTGGTGAGGAGGCATTTATCAGGCCTCTAAGTGGCTGTAGGAAAAGCAATGCTCTCGGGGAGTCGGGCTGACAGCAGTTTTCCCCGGATCGATCTGCGGCGCTGCTCCGGTTTATGACAAAAGAGTTCGCGACACGGCAGTCACAAAGTCAATAGCGTGATAAATACTCTCCCTCCACTCGCCGCTGTCCGCCACTTTACCCAGTATTCGGCCTGACAGTTATTACTCCCGCGGTAAATCCACTGACCAGGGGCGAGGAGGGAAAGGCCCCCGCGCTCCGGCTCCGCGCTCCCGATTTATGGACCCTCGCGGTGCAAGTTTACTTAATTTAAAGAAACGAGATAAACCCGGGAAAGCGCGGAACACTCGAGCTGTTTACACCCGCGGGCATTGAGCGCGTGTGGATTTATGAACGTGACTGAGACGTATGGTTCTGTGAGGCGGAGATGACAGAAGAATACTCCGAATATGCCAAGGTTAATTAAAGTGCGGTTCTCCTTCCTTCTGACCACAGCAAATTTCACTGAGCAGAGATTTATATATCAAGTTACATTTATTTTAGAGTAGTGAGTTGGGTTCGGATGTTTTGAGATTAAAACAAATCACATTTTGTCCAAATTAAAGTTTTATTAGACCATTGTGTAAATAATTATTATTCTATTTCATTATGGTTTTTTTTTTTTTTTTATCATTACACGGACAGTTTTTTCTATTTCATTGTGTTGTTTTTTTTATCATTATGCAGCTTTTTTTTCTATTTCATTGTGTTTTTTATCATTATGCAGCTTTTTTTTCTATTTCATTGTGTTTTTTATCATTATGCAGCTTTTTTTTCCTATTTCATTGTGGGGGTTTTTATCATTACATGGTGATTTGTTTTATTTCATTATGTATTTAATCATTATGCAGAGTTTTTTTTCTATTTCCTTGTGTTTTTAATCATTACATTGCCAGTTTTTTTCTATTTCCTTGTGTTTTTCATCATTATGTGGCGAGTGCACTGGACCAAACCTGCCTCAAACTTGAAGACACTGCCATAAAAATGTATCTGATTCAAAGCAGTTGGAACGTTTTGAAACGTGTTTAGAGTACAGTTACTTTCCTAAAATCAAAGGAAAACTTGGCAGTATTTGATAACACAAAACAGTATTAGGAATTTTGAAAAATATAAAGATCTTGTGGTGATTTTTTTTTTATCACATTTTCTCCTGCTCACAAGATAATAAATAAATGTATAATAAATCTGTGAAATGATCCTATGTATGCTGTGGTATTACACTTTACACTTTTACACTTTGCCACTCAATGTGAAAGTATTCAATCACAGTACTCTGATTAGATCATTTAACAGAATAAGTTGCCACAAATATTTTAATCCAGGGTCTTGTCACAAATTTCTATTCTTACAACTTGACTTAAAACATGTCTTAAATTATTTACAGGATATCGACTAAAGTATATCACGCAACAGCCTCTGTGTTCAATATTTACTTATAAATAATTGGACAACAATAAGACACTCAAAGGCGCTTCACAGTAATAAAGTCATAAAAATACCGTTATATTGCGATACAAAATTTGGCGATACCGTATCGATATCGTGGGCTGCTGTATCGATACATCGCCATGACTCATTTTGTGTATTTTGTGACCGATCTACAATCTTGTTGCTTGTTTAAACTTCTTTACGCAAACTATTGACATTTTGACTGATTAAAATGGGTGTATTTCATTTAGAGTTTGTGCAGGTCGCGGTTAACACAGGAAAACGTTGTTAAAATGTATTGGGTTCTTTAAAAACAACAGTGATGTATCGTAGAATATCATGAGCGATACATCAAGTATCGCACATGTGGCAAAATCGTGACATTATCGTATCGCGGGCCGTGTATCGCATTGAATGGTGAGGGAGCCTGTGATTCCCAGCCCTACTTCACAGTTCTATGTGAAAATGCACTGTCCCGACAAACAAACATAATGAATACCAACAGACGACACGCGTTTAGTTCCTTTCGACCGACCGAACGCGCCTGAATCGAGCCACATTCGCCCCAAAAACCCAACTTCTCCATTATGTTCTCCAAATGCGGTCGGACGTGTTTTGTCGCTCAGATCCTCTCCTCAGCCCCTAATCCAGCTCGCCAAATCCCTTTACACTTAGAAAACTAGCCTCATCCTCAAATGGATCATCAACACTCAACGACTGCGCGGCTCCAAATTACCCCGCGCCTCCTATGAATATTTTCAATTATTCGGCTCTAAATAACACAGGTCTAGGCCGGGATTAATTCTGTTTCCGTGCGTGTTTCGGAGCGGCACGCCATTGGCTCCGGCGCGTAATCCCGTTAGAGATTGGGAGGGAAAACAAAAAGATCTCATTAAGATTTGAAGATGTTTTGGGGATCGTCAATAAATCGTTGGCATGGTCAACGCGGCAACGCTTTGCATCCCGCCGCACGGCCTGTTTAACGTCCCGTGTTGGCACGGCGACACGACGGGGCAATTTAGCCGGCGACGCTTTGCCAAATATGCTGGATTCTATCAGTATTTTTAATAACGATGAGCGGCATGTGTAGGTCTGTGCTTAATATTAGCGTAATGTATGAAATCATTTGCATATTCATCAATCCAGTATACGTTAAAAGACTAAGAGGATTATGGAAATGCAAGTGTTTCCAAATTAATAACACGGTTTAAAAGCAAATTTACAACAACAACAGACGCTCAAATCTACAGACAATACTTAAAGGTGGCACTAAAGGTGTACTTTTTCACCGTGGAGATGTATTTACCATATTTCTGGACTATAAGTCATAGATTTGGCCGGGGTGCGACTTATACTTATATTTATACTTATATACTCATACTCCAGAGCTACTTATATGTGATGTTATTTGTTATTTTCACACTTGCAACCGCATTTCATACTCCAGTGCGACTTATATATGTTTTTTTCTTCTTTATTATGCATTTTTGGGCTGGTGAGACTTATACTCCAGTGCGACTTATATGTGATATTATTTGTTATTTTCACACTTGCAACTGCATCTCATACTCCAGTGCGACATATATATGTTTTTTTCTTCTCTATTATGCATTTTTTGGCTGGTGCGACTTATACTTATACTTATACTATACTTGACTGGAATGTCCCGCAGTGTGGCATTAAGTCTGTCCTGTGCCACCCCATTGCTTTATTTTGCAGAATTTTCTAACGTTGCAAAGTTAAAATCTTTGATAAATCCATTTTTTGACCGGCTGACTTTGGTGCGCGTGCCAGATTGAGAACCGGCCAACAAAATGTGCCGGATTTTTGTTATGTAAAATCATTTGAAACTGAATCCTATCAATCAAAGGGAACGTCCATCATGTCAGTAAGAACTAATGTTTTCCATTTGATTAAATGCTAGAAAAATAACTGTCAATGGTCCCCCTCTCCATAGATCAGACCTGTAACCTGTCTCCGTTGATGTCGTTTAATGCCAAAAAAGTCACATATAGTGTTTTATTCCCTCAATAAAACGCTGGACCACACGCTATGTCAAAACTTTGAAAAGACATTTTGATCTGGAATTTTATCCATATATATAAATCTTTCCACGTTCCAGAGGGTGTGATTGAAAGGCGGATTAACCCTTTGTGTCTAAACGAAGGTGGTTTGCGAGAAACAGCGAGAAACGGCACAGATTTCTCCAACAAACAAAGCACTAAACTCTGTGACTCTGATTTCGGCCTAAACGTTACAAGAATATTTGAAAGGAGACGTCTTCGGCATTTGAGAAACACGTGACACAAATTAGCGGCGGCAGTTGGACCGTCCCGAGTGAAGGAGTTTGTGTTGACGCCCCCTCACGGCCCAACCGGCTCACGGCCCGACCGGCTCACACGCAGTACAGCACATACAGCCTAGAGTTAAAATGACGGGCATTCAGAACGTGTTTTACAAAGTTTGATGTAATTCCTGCAACGTAGTCTAGGATTGCGTTCACATTTGCACATTCACCACATCAAAACTGGGACTAAACCAGGACTAAACCGGAAACCAAACGTGGACGAGATCAGGACTAAACAAGGACTAGAAGAGGACCAAACCGAGTCCACGTCGGGACTGAAATGGGCTCAATTTAGGAACACACGCACCCTAATTCACTGGTGTAAGACATCTCTGAGTGAACATCATTTAGCTAATTCACTGGTTACCACATAATTGGGCTTAAAATTAGAAAACCAGTTTGTCAATTCAAATCTACAACTAGTTTTATTTGTGTTTGTACTCACTCCAGCTCTCTCTAAATGTCTGTTATGGGGGTAAATCACGCAGAGGGTTGTTCAAACACACTAGCCTGAGCGTACCCTAATGTACTGGTTTCAAGACGACTCTGAGTGGTTACAACATCATTCAGATTAAGATTAGAAAACCAGTTTGTCAATTCAAATCTAGAACTAGTTTCATTTATAACAAACACTGTTTAGCCCTGAACATGTGCAATACTGACTTAACCATGTGCAATACCGTCATATTCATGTGCAATTACTGTCGATCTCACGCGCAATAATGTCACATTCATGAAAATAGAGTGTTTATTTTACCATTATTATTAGTATTATATTGTCTTACGCTAGCTGTTTTTTATTTTATTTTAATTTATTTTTCCCCTCCATTCCTACAGTCTATTGGAGTTTTTGTCTATAGGAGTTTTTGTTTATAAGAGTTTTTGTTTATAAGACTTCTTCTATTAAGAGTGTTTTTTAAACTTCCAATAAGTTATCTGTCCTTTTCCTCTGTATCTACCTTGCGTTGCAACAATGGAATTTCCCTATGTGTGGACAATAAAGGAATATCTTATTCTATGTTTGTTCTCACTCTAGTCCTCTCTAAATGTCTGTTATGGGGTAAATCACACAGGGGGTTGTTCAAACACACTCGCTTCGGAAAACAATCCAAACGTGAGTCTCAACAGAGCAATCTTTCAGACCTCTGTGTGTGTGTGTGTGTATAAGTGTGTGTGTGTGTGTGTGTGTGTGTGTGTGTGTGCGTGCGTGCGTGCGTGTGTGTGTGTGTGTGTGTATATAAGTGTGTGTATATAAGTGTGTGTGTGTAAAAGTGCGCGAGTAAAAGGGTGATTGTGGCCGGACGAAGGCTGTTGATGTTGAGGATAAGTGGCCCCGGCCCCGTAGTGGAGCCCGGGTTTCATTCACACCTGCTGTTAAACTGCGACGCGTCCCATTCAGATAATAAAAAACACACGGTTGACGGGGGCGAGCGGCGAGGCAGAACCGCCGCCAATTTTCGCTAAACTGCCGCGTTTTACCACATTCGGACAAGGTGTCGTGTTGTCGGCGCGTCCAGAAGTGAATATGGCTCGGCGGTTAGGGCGGGACGTGAGCCGAGTGTCGTGCGGGCGAGTCAAATGGGTGTGGCAT
>NW_027315846.1:6399841-6434841 GCF_026437365.1 Eucyclogobius newberryi
GACTTACATCCTTTTTTTTTTGCTGAAGGTTACACTTCTTTTAGTGTCTAGTGTTTGTGGTCGTCTGCTTTTCTTCTAGATTGTGGAAAAAGATCCCATTTTTTTTTTGTTTAGTTTAAACAAATCGTTTTGACTCTCATCCAAGAGTCATTCTCAATCTGCAGATGTAATCCATAGTGTTTATCTATTTGTTTGCACTGTTCGAGAGGTTATTGCTTTGACTTGAATGTTCCACACTGGAGTTAAACTTGTATATATTTCATTTATTTATTAATGAATGTGTTTTTATTGCTAAAACAACATTGAAAAACAGGCATTCTACAAGTTTTCTTCTTCTTTTTTGGTGTTTTATGGCGGTTGGTGTCCAAGTGTTACATTACCGTCGCCTACTGTAGTTGTACGTCTTAGAAAAGTCCCCTCCCCACAGATCTGACCCGTACCTTGGCTTTGTGGTATCACTCCAAGATATTCCTATATTGTCCACACATGGGGACATTTCGGTGTTACAACGCAGTAGATACAGATAAAAGGACAGATAACTTATAGGAAGTTTCAAAAAAACACTCTTAATAGAAGAACTCTTATTATCAAAACTCCTCTCATATCTTAATAGGGAATGGAGAAAAAAAAAGAAAAAAAGATTAAAATAAAATAATAATAAAATAAAGTAAATAATCATAAAGTAAAGTAAAAAATAGCTAGCATAAGACTAAATAATACTAATACTAATGGTAAGTAAACACTCTTATTTACATCAGTAAATAGATTCCCATATTATGTTGACTGATGTACCACAGAATGGCTTTAAGAGATAAGTTAACCTTTATTTGTTCCACAATGAGGACATTCCAGTGTTGCAACACAGAGTAGTATAATAATAAAAACAGATTGTAGAACACTTGTAGAAAAAACTCTTATAAAAAATCTCTTATACTCTTAATAAACATAAACAGAGACCTTTTTATGTGAGAGAATTGAGACAGGAAGAGAAAGTATGATACAGCGCCTGAATATGGCCTTAATTGCTTGTGAGTACGACAGTAATTGCACATGAATATGACGGTATTGCACATGATTAAGTCAGTCAAGTATTGCACCCTGCTTGTCTCTGTGAAGTTTAGAACACTCCAGGTCACTCCAGGTCACACCAGGTCCCACCAGGTCACTCCAGGTCACACCAGGTCACTCCAGGTCACTCCAGGTCACTCCAGGTCACACCAGGTCACTCCAGGTCACACCAGGTCACTCCAGGTCACTCCAGGTCCCACCAGGTCACACCAGGTCACTCCAGGTCACTCCAGGTCACACCAGGTCACACCAGGTCACTCCAGGTCACTCCAGGTCACACCAGGTCACTCCAGGTCACTCCAGGTCACACCAGGTCCCACCAGGTCACTCCAGGTCACTCCAGGTCACACCAGGTCCCACCAGGTCACTCCAGGTCACACAAGGTCCCACCAGGTCACTCCAGGTCTCACCAGGTCCCACCAGGTCACACCAGGTCCCACCAGGTCACTCCAGGTCTCACCAGGTCCCACCAGGTCCCACCAGGTCACTCCAGGTCACTCCAGGTCACACTAGGTCACTCCAGGTCACACCAGGTCCCACCAGGTCACTCCAGGTCACACCAGGTCCCACCAGGTCACGCCCTCCACCAGAGGAGCGACCCCTTCACCTGCCCACTCTAATGGTACGCCACATGCACCTTAAACCTGAAGACGTTTGTCCACGCGGTCCCAGGTTACTGTGATGCGGCTCGCTCCTCTTCCTCCTCCTCTTCCTCCTCCTCTGCCTCCTCCTCTTCCTCCTCCTCTTCCTCCTCCTCTTCCTCCTCCTCTTCCTCCTCCTCTTCCTCACGCAGATGGCAGCAGCAGAACTTAAGTCGGCCTGTGTGTACTCAGTTTGCGTGGCGGTCCTGGCTGCAGTCGCTGATCCATCACCAAACCACGAGAGCCGACAGGAGCAAGAGGAGGAGACAGGGACTCAACTGCCATGTCTTTCGCTGCACCTGCGAACGCAGCAAAGCCAGGGGAAGTTTACACGTATTCTACGCTTACTGTAGTTGCCACGTATCAGAGTGGCACAGCGGGTCAGGTGTTCACCCGCACGCCAGAGGGTGACCAGTTCATGCACAAACTGTTATCGCCTCCATAGAGTAGAATCTAAGGCTGGGCAATATGGCAAAAAAGTATGATTTATTATGATTTTTTAATGTATTATTATGTTTTTTAAATTATTATTATTATTCAATTCATGATTATTATGATTTAATATATTCATTTATTGCATTAAAATGTTCAATTTCATTTATATTTTTACAACAATATCTGGCATTTCATCTTAATTTAAAGAACGAATGACAAGGACAGAGCAATTTAACACAAACGTTTAAACCCTGCTCCAGCCACACCCGCTTTTATTGACCACGCATTGGCAGCAGATCGTTTAATAAAAAACATTAAAAGCATTCACGTGATTATTGACCTCATGAAACGATTTGATCTCGATTCAATGAAAAATTGCCACAAATTTGATCAATTGTAGCCGTGTCAGACGTTTCACTTACATTACTACAAAGCCCTAATCCCAGCATGTTACGATCCAGAAAATATGAGATGTTTTAAAAAAAAATACACAAATAAAAAATATTATAAATAAATAATGTTCTCGCTGTGAAATGTTTCTTTTCTTTTTTTTAGCGATAGGTCATGTTAATTTTGCCTTTTATTCTAATACACATCTGACATGATTGTCTTTCAAATTCACAAAAAAAGGATGTTTGTAAAAAATACAAATTATCTCACAAGATTAGATGGTTTATTTGAAATAGTTCAACCTTGACAAGTCTGTTCATTCATACTTTATTTTCTGCAGGTCAAAATACATCAATCTGGGAATTTCTTTTTTCACATCCTCATCATTTCTCTTCCTGTCTCAATTCTCTCACATAAAAAGGTCTACGTTTATTTGTATAAAGAGTATAAGAGTTTTTTTTTAAGGGTTTTTCTACAAGAGTGTTTTTAAAAATAAATTATCTGTTTTTATTATTATACTACTACTGGAATTTCCTCATTGTGGGACAAATAAACCTTATCTTATCTTATCTCTTAAAGCCTGTGGTACATAAATCAACATAATATGGGAAGCTATAGAAAAACTTATTTGGCAGAAAAGTGTAGAAAGAAAATACAGTAAAATAAGTCCATAAACGATGATCCGAAATGGAAACGTCTTGTCTCGTCCTCTCGTTCTCAACTCAATCAAATCAGTTTTATCTTTCACAACTCGAACCTCACATTTTGGACATTTTCGACATATTAGACCTTGCCGTGCAGTATCTAATCCCTCTTTGAGAGACTCCAGACACCCTGGTGCTGTCGGCAGTGAGAGGGTTAAGCTGCACCTCCAGGGACCGTTTAACTCCGACAAGTCCAAACTCCTCTAAAATGATGGACGCTCAATAGCATTTGGCCATTTCCACTTTTCCTGTCTCCTCCCTCCTTCCCTCCTCCTCCCTCCCCCTCCATATCTTCTTTTTTCTTATTTCGCTTTGGGGGGGGGGGCTCCTGTAAGTTGAAAGGCTGTGGCCCTCGCCCTCTGCGCCTTATCACTGTCTTTAGAGCTTGCGAAAACTTGGCGACACCTTTTCGTTTCTTCTTCTTCTTCTTCTTTCTTAGAGAAGGAGGGAGCAGAGAGAGTGTGGAGAAATAGCATTTGGGATTATAGTTCTGAGGACAAACCTGACTATTCACACTTGGCATTAGCGCGACAGCCAGGGTACAAGAAGGATATTTTTTATTCCCTTCAATTTAACTTTAATTACTCAAATCTCGGCGAGGGCACACAAGAAAAGCCCGAGCATTTGTGTCTGGGAGATTAGCACACTGCCCTGCCAAGTCCTTCCCGGCGCTGCATCGTTAGATAGAATTCAAATTCAAATCCAGGCTAAAGACATTGCAGCTGTCGCCCCCCTGGCCTGAAAACCCCGTGGATCAGGAGCGAGCTGTCCTCCCTCCTCCCTATGCCTTCCCCATGAGGAGCCTAATCCTGCCTCCTCTCCTCCGTCGCTCCCTCGCTCCCTCTCTCTCCCTCTCCCTCTCTCTCTGATGACTCTGACAGCCAAAATAAAGCCATTAAAGCCTCCCTGAAATAATTAGTAATTAAAAATATAAAATTGGCTTGTTTTGTGTTGCCTTGGCACCTCTCCTCGGGCGGAGAGGAAGTGGCTGCTGTGTTCATAGGTGTCGGGGGTAATGTGCCGCTCCTGTCTTTATTAAGTCGCCTCGTGGACAGATCGGGTTCAACAGTCGCTCCTCCCTCCTCTCCCTCTCTCTCTCTTTCCCTCTCTCTCTATCGCCTCTTCACAAACTTGCCGGGCATTTCTCCGCTCGTGAAAGTTTGATGGCTGAGCGGTGCGTCTTAGCGGTGTGTGCGATACTGCCGAGTGTCATTGGGTTTGTTTAATCTTGACAGTGTACAGACGCCTCATCCGTTCGCGCCTCATATTCTTGTGTCTGAAGCCGCTCCGGAGCCAGCGCCACAGGAGCGTCGGAAATCCGCGGCGGTTGTTCGCCGCTCACCCGCAGTTGACTTGGCTAACACCTGCTCTGTATTGGATAAGTTTTCCGCTTATCTCCAGAGGAAGAGCAGACCTCCATTATCGCAGGTTTGGGGCAGATGCCCCCGCCGAGCCGCGGGGCACAAATGATAATCCACGCTGCCACAACGCCGGAATCCTGCTAACGCGATCCTAAATTGACAAAACCCTTGGATTCTCTGGACGAGGTTAAGCCTTATATTAGTGTGACAGTAGCTGGGATAAGGTTCAGCAGCCGGGTGCCACTCGTGCCTCCTCAGCGCTGATGTCCTTTTGCTTATCTCTCGTTCTTAATCCTCCGCACACTGCCATGCAAAACAGGGGCGCAGGGTTCACCATCCTCGCCTTTAAATCTTTAGGTAATTTCCTCATAAAGTCATGTGGCTCGGTTTGTAAAAAGTCGACAGCTTTAAGCTGCAGAGGTGCAACTAGTTCTTTGACTGGCCCCTGAGTCCACGTCCATGAGCGCAGTAATTGATTGGCGTGATGGAATTAAGGGGAGACTGAGCAGAGCTGGCACCGCTCAGATACATGAAACACTGGCATCGCTCAGTCAGGAATCTGATTACGATTTCAAACACTCAGACCTGGACCTGATTAAGAACTTTACAGGCCTGTGTAAGGGCCTCCAAGGCTTCTATGGCATCCAGATACAGTGAGCAGCTACAGTGAGCAGCACAGTGAGCAGCCACAGTGAGCAGCTACAGTGACCAGCACGGTGAGCAGCACGGTGAGCAGCTACAGTGAGCAGCTACAGTGAGCAGCACGGTGAGCAGCTACAGTGAGCAGCTACAGTGAGCAGCACGGTGAGCAGCTACAGTGAGCAGCCACAGTGAGCAGCTACAGTGAGCAGCTACAGTGAGCAGCTACAGTGAGCAGCTACAATCAGTAGCACAGTGAGCAGCACAGTGAGCAGCTACAATGAGCAGCTACAGTCAGTAGCACAGTGAGCAGCCACAGTGAGCAGCTACAGTGAGCAGCTACAGTCAGTAGCACAGTGAGCAGCCACAGTGAGCAGCTACAGTGAGCAGCTACAGTCAGTAGCACAGTGAGCAGCTACAGTGAGCAGCTACAGTGAGCAGCTACAGTCAGTAGCACAGTGAGCAGCCACAGTGAGCAGCTACAGTGAGCAGCTACAGTGAGCAGCTACAGTCCTGGATGAAGTCATGACGCAACACTATAATTACACATCCGTTCAGAGCCTGTTCAGAGCGGCCTGTGTTAGTTAGCGCTTTAACCTAAAGCACACACTGGAGACAGAGCATGATTGTAAAAAAACATCATTATACCGATGACCCTTGTCAATATTATCTATCTTATTTTCTATATGGATTCTGGTCCTCTCTCTGCTCCACACGGGGTCCCACATGTGTCCTTGTACTTACAGTCATGTGCCCTTCTTTTCCACAGTTAAAACACTTCACATTAAGGCGCAAAAGTCTCTTAAGGAACTTTACTTGTCCCGGATTCCACTCTTGATTTGTGAGACGCTGCGAGAGTTAATAACCCTCCATCCTCCCCCTGCCCTCCATCCTCCCCCTGCCCTCCATCCTCCCCCCACCCCCTGCCCCCCTCACCCGCTCCCACAGCCGCTCAGGCCTGAGGGAGGGGATAGCGATTAATATCTGCCTAACTTGTTACCTAATTCATTATGGAATAGCAGTTAATTTGATTTGATATTATTTTAATAAAATTCCGTAATATATTAGATTGTTTCAGGCTATCAGAATCATTTTCCAATTATTACAGTTACTCAAGCAAGTCCGGCTTTATTCCCCCCTTTGTGGCGAACGGCAGTGGGTCTGTCTGTGAATACATTAGCTGCTACAACTCCATTTCAGCGAGTGAAGGGAGACTTGGATATACCTTATGCATGATTACACCCAAAATATCATTAGCGCTATAGATCCAGGTCGACGGGAACGTGAGCGGCGCTGGCCAAGGTACGACTCGAATGTGTTGTGCCGGACCTGTAATGTAAACGGGCGAATGAGATCAGATTCCTCCCCGTGCTAACAGGTTTACACTAGTGTTTTGGCTTCTCCTTAATTGGTAACACGCTTCAGTGACCTTGCCCTTTTCTGAGGCAGCAAGGCACTGTGGACCCCGCTCAGACGGAGCCCCCCCCCGTCACACCAGGTCACACCAGGTCACCCCCCGCCCGACCGCCCACTCACGCCTCACCCGCTCCGCCTCACCCAGCCATCAGGAACTATCAGAGAACCACCGTGATGTCTCGATAAGGGAAATGAGGGGTTGTAAAGGTGGAGAAAACAGCTTATAAAATGCCAAGAGCCGGTCTGGTCTATGTAAAGAGATAGTTTTATGACTATCTCTATATGACCTCACGGATTCCCCACAGGAGGTTGTCCCCCCCCGTGCCCTGGCGTCGAACGGCTGTTACGGGAAATAAGATGGCGTCAACCCAAAAAAAAGCGTTTAGGGCGAACAGGGTTGCGTGGGGTTGACGCGTTATGGACCCTCGAGGCAGAAAACGCAGCAAATGTGATGCAGGTAAAGGTTCACAGTGTGTTGCTTGTTAAAGGTACACAATGTGACTTTTCCGGTGGTGGTGGGCGTGTGTTGTGGGCGTTGGCCACCTGCTTGACTCCATGTAGACACCATTGATGTTCCAAAGTCGGCCATTAAACTTACATATCTTAAGTTTCCTTTCAAAATAAGGTATCCAAAAACTCAGTAAACAACGTGCGTCACATCAAAGAAGAGTTTGTGGGCGAAGTAGAGTAATAGAATACACTTTACAACGCCAAACATCAATTTCGCGACGATCACGTAAGAAAAGAGAAGGTATGACCTGAAGTAACCGAGCAAATTATCGTCCCTCTGTTTTCATCCGACCGACATTCGAGCGATTAAAGGGCGTTTGGTGTCTGAACGGCGGGAGGACACACGGGTCGGATCAGCTCTGGTGCAAACTGACACTAAGTATACGCCCGAACAGTATGTGTCATGTCACTGTAGCTCCAGGTGTCAGTTCCAGGTAGCAATGCAAGTATCTAAGGTATTTCTGAGCAATAAAAACACAAGGAACCTCATTAAGTAAGTTAGTCTGAGGAGCATTCCTGGCAAATTAATAAAACGTCCAACCAAAAAACCAAAAAAGTTACAAAGAGCACCTTTAAGGGATCGGTTTATCTTACAGTTAGTCCGGGATTCCACCTTAAACTTCATGAAATATGATTTGGAACATTAAACAAAATAAATACCGTGCGTAAAAACACCTCAAAAAAGACTTCTAAAAGAAACAATTTTCTCATAAGCAAATTATTGAAATAAACTATAGATAAAATAGGACGCATCATGGATCGTACAGCACTTACCTGTATTCTATTTTCTCACGGAAATTGTTTCACATTTCCACCTCACCGAGCGCTAACCTTTTGTTATTCAACCCTGTTTTTTAATCGCTATAATGTCAGTAAAGTATACCGGAAGTTGACATCATAATACGCACTTTACGGAACGTTTTTGTGAAGTGATCTTTGCAAACTCGACTGCGCTAAAGTTTCTTATCTGTCCAGAAATAGAACGCTTTTAATTACCTAGCTCTCTCACACAAAACCATAACAATGTTGACCTTGACGCGTTTGATTTGACCACAAACAGGATTTTCGTCTCGTGACGTGTCCGGCGGCTTCTGATGTCTCTGCCAAAGGGGTGCCTCAGGGCTCTGGCTTAGGGCCGGACCAGTTTTCATCAGTTCCACCTTTCTAAATCTCATAATTCAATTTGACAGGCCGCTGGAAACTTTCCAGACACATACCAACGCCGTGCCAATGTATGCAAACTGTTTCTACTATGACAAGTTCACTTTTCCTCTGCCGATGTTTTTATCTCCTTTATTGCCTTCTCCTTTCCCCCCCCCCCTCCCCACAGTCAGCGCCGTTATCATGATTTATAGAAGAGTCCATTTTGTTTTGGGTTCCTAGACGCTCAAATCAAAGTACCTCTGCTGTACTTTATCTTGGTTTATTGCGCACTCCTCCTCCTGGTCAGTTAAATGTATTTAAGTGTATATTTAGATAAAAATAGTCCCTCGCCTGCAGATTTCATTGTTTTCCGTGTCATTGATGAATCTCTCTTTTTGATAGTTACTTACCGCGAGGAGAAAAATGCAAGCAGGGCTGTGCGGTTATTACAAGGGGGAGAGCAAAAAGCACCTCGCTCCGGGTTTAAAAGGAATCAGATTATGGTTTCACCTCGCTTTTAAAGTAAAGCGTTTCCTGTGTATTCGCCGCTGTACTCCTGACATTCAATTAACATGTCAGCTGTATTTTTAGTCATTATTTTTAAGCGTTACCCAAGACAATCTGCCCAGAAGGCTGGAATGTACTTAGCAAATGCCCGGCACTCCCTCTTCTCTCGCACCTACAGACAATGCGAGGTCACACAACCAGTTTGAAGATCTGAAGCACATTTTAAAATAGTGTTCCTTGTCATTACACAGAAAAAAAGCACTATTTTTGACTTTGCAATCAACAAATATAGGTGGGATTACGTCAATACATTAACGTACAAGAATTTTTCCTGATACAGTGCAGTGCAATTAGATACAGTGCATCTAATTCTATGGGAGTTTCACTGTTTTTTGAAAGAAATAACTCAACCTGCAAAACACTGTAACAGATCATTATCCACGAGTCCACAAATGTATTATATCAAATGTATGGCATCACTTTTTGAAGGTCTTTTGAAAAAAAATGAAATTAAAAAAATAAAAACCCACTTTAGTCAGTTTGTGCCGACGGATCTGAACTTTAAACCAGTTTTCGTTCCATGTGAATTGGTAATTATACAGATATTTACCACAAAAAAGGACCGAAAATTCCGATCTGCACTTCAGCTCAATGTCAAATCATTGGTAGTTCAAATTTTTTTTATAAAATGTTGACCATTCAATTTTTGATTGAAGGATTGGGTCCACAAATTTGCCATAAGAATATATAAAAAATAATTTAATTCAGCAGACAGCAATCATGCCTGTATGTTTGAAAAATTCCACCATTTTGTTAATACTATTGTCAGAAAACATAGGTGTAGGCGATATAGCGGTCTGTCCTTGAACATCCTCGAGACATACTGTATATATTGTTACAAAGCTTATATTTTTTCCACAAAATGTCTATTGT
The DNA here is from genome assembly GCF_026437365.1 of Eucyclogobius newberryi. Classification (NCBI taxonomy): domain Eukaryota; kingdom Metazoa; phylum Chordata; class Actinopteri; order Gobiiformes; family Gobiidae; genus Eucyclogobius; species Eucyclogobius newberryi. Next base: position 6,409,589 of record NW_027315846.1, read on the forward strand.
ATTAATTCCAAACCCGAGTGTAAACCAAAAGAGCACTACACGATGCACGATAAAGCATACAAATATGAATTTCCTGCTTTTCTTGAGGTTATGGGGGTCCAATCAAGTGCTCATTGTTTCCAAAAAATCTTGTAAAATAAGTATATGTACGTTAAAACCGACAAAACCCAAGCAAATCACCTCCGTTCCATCGTTATTTCGACAATTCGGTCATAAATTCTTTGGAACGACCACTCGAACGCGATCCATCCTCGCCGTAACATTCGCCGTCAAAAAAAAGTACATTTTCTAGCATTTCAGACGGAAGAAAGGAAAAAAAAACAAAAAAAACAACGACTACACGGAAAACACGAAAACGCACCTTTGTCTAAATCAGGTAACAATGGAGCTCTGTCTGTCACGCTATAGCATAAAAGCGGCGAGATGCACCCCGCTGTTTGGAAAGGTTTTACCCACGAAAAAATACAAAAAAAAAAACACAGAGAGAACGCGGAGCAGTGCGGGCAGATGACGCCTGGTGATTTATGCTGTAAGGACACTCGTGAACAATGGCCAGAGTCCTTCCGCGGAACAAAAGACGGGGCTGCAGAGGATCGGCGCAGTGAGATGCTGTCACTTAACTCCGGGTAATATAAATGGAAAGGAGCCAGATTTGAGTTGCCGCTTATACAATGCCTCCGTGTTTGTGGATTATGCTGAGTACAGTCTGGCGCGCTCGCAGCAAAACATTTCGTTTTGTCGTCATTCATCAGCGCGCCGCGGCGTCTGTGGCGGCTCGCGCGGAATTAGCGGAGTGGACGTGTGCTGGCGATATGTGTAATGAATCGGGTTTTAATCAAGATTGAGTTTCAGTCGTGTCTAATCTGGTGTGTTTGTGTCTTTTTTTAACGGAGAGGACCACGGTCATTCTTTTGTCGGGAAAAGTTTGAAGTTTTAACAGACTTTGTTCAAGTTCAGACTTTGGAGGAATAAACTTGACTATTTTTTGTTTTACGTGGCATTGATTTAAGAAATGTATTACTTTTTATGCTCAGGGATTTGAAATTGAAAGACATTTTTCTTTTCAATTTCAAATTGTGATCAATAACTGGAAAATAAATGGTCACATAAATGATTGGTAACTACACATTTTCTTTCCTTTCAGTATTAAATAAATGCTTGTCCTGGTTTGGTCCCACTTTAGTCCCGGTGTAGACCTGGTTTGGTCCCACTTTAGTCCCGGTGTAGACCTGGTTTGGTCCCACTTTAGTCCCGGTGTAGACCTGGTTTGGTCCCACTTTAGTCCCGGTGTAGACCTGGTTTGGTCCCACTTTAGTCCCGGTGTAGACCTGGTTTGGTCCCACTTTAGTCCCGGTGTAGACCTGGTTTGGTCCCACTTTAGTCCCGGTGTAGACCTGGTTTGGTCCCACTTTAGTCCCGGTGTAGACCTGGTTTGGTCCCACTTTAGTCCCGGTGTAGACCTGGTTTGGTCCCACTTTAGTCCCGGTGTAGACCTGGTTTGGTCCCACTTTAGTCCCGGTGTAGACCTGGTTTGGTCCCACTTTAGTCCCGGTGTAGACCTGGTTTGGTCCCACTTTAGTCCCGGTGTAGACCTGGTTTGGTCATGGTCAGAGGTGGGTAGAGTACCCAAAATACAAAGTACTTCTAAAGAAAAATGTAGTGGCCTCATGTAAGAGAAGAAAAAAGTATTTGGAGAAACAACTACTTCAGTGACAGTTTGGGTGTCAAATATATTTGAAATTTATATATATATAATGTATGATTTAAGTGAATGTAATTCTGTTTTCAAGCGTACAAAACATATAACAGAGCAAAAAAACAAAATAAATATTACAGCACTTCTTTAAAAATCCCACTTAGGCCAAAGTCAATTTTCAGATTCAGTCCAAATGTAATTTTCTTCCATATCCGTTCCAAATTTCCGTTCTTATTTGGGTCCAGTCCTTGATTGTTGTTTCAGATTGTGTCTTTCCTGCTGCCAAAACTATGTTCCAAAGGTTTCCATTTGTTGTTGCCATGGCAGGAGTTTTGCAGCCCATAATACATGTGACAAATGTCCCAAACAGCCCGCAGTACTTTAAGAGTCTGGTATATTCAAAGACACAAAAACAATAATATCTTTACTCAAATTAAAAGTTACTCAAGTAAGAGTAAAAATATGGCATTAGAAAACTTCTCTAAAAAGTAAAATCATTTTAAAAAGTTACTCATGGTCCAGTGTCCTAACCATTGGGTCCAAGTTAAAAAGTTTGAGAAACCCTGGTCCAGTCCAGGTTTAGTCCAGGTTTAGTCCAGGTTTAGTCCCAGTGTCGAGCCAATTATGATGTGGTTTGTGTGAGAAACAAATGAATAAAAATAGCTAAACTAAAGTACTAATAGGAGGGGAAAAAACATATTCGATAGGGTTTCTCCCTCTGGTGGTCTCAGGCTTCTGCAGCTCTAGTGTTTGAATAATTTAGAGTCAATTGCATTCACATGTTTGTTCTCTTTTGGGTTTATTTATTCATGTTTATTGATGTCATACACACTGCATTTTAGCCTTGGGTTGGTTCTCTGTTCGAACAACAATGATCTGTCAATTATGAAGTTCTATTTTACACAAAGTTTAGCCCCGATTCAGATCTGGTGGTACTAGGAAAGACAAACCTTCTCTTCAGTTGTGTGTAAAGTTTGAAAGTCAGAGTTAGTCGTAGTCTTAGTCATATAGGCCAACCTGACCTGGATGTTAATGGAAGTAAATGGGAAACTAATATCAGTAAAAGGGGTAATTCATGGAGAAAAGAATCACACAGAAAAGCCTCTTGTGGACCAGTAATCAAATCCTGGACCACTGTGCTGCCTTCAGATCGTTTTTTGTGCGAATGTACCTCCAAAAATCTAATTCATCTAAGGCAAGCATGTCCAAACTGCAGGCCCGGGGGCCAAATGCGGCCCTCAGACCAATATTTGTTGGCCCACCAGCTTCCTGCTAAGTTGGTCCAAACAACAAAAAGTAGCTGTAAAATTTGACAAATTCAAGCATTGTGATGTTATACAAACCTAATATTAACGTTCCAAGTCTTATTAAAGGTGTAAAGGCATCGAAACAATGTCAAATACCAAATTTGAATGATTCACTTCCTTCAAATTTGACATTGCCAGGTTGTTTGTGGCCCTCTGCTCCGTATGAGGTTCAAAATGTGGCCCTCGGTGAAATAAAGTTTGGACGCCCTGGATCTAAGGCAGCAAGCGGTAGAAAATGGATGGATGGATGGATGGATCTAAGGCAAATGTGTAGCCAAGGTTTACAAAAGGCACCTTGGTTTTCCCGTGTGGAGGGGCGTCTTGGGAGATGAACGTCTGACCACTTGACAAACCGGTCAACAACCTGTAAAAGACCAGTGGATGCGCCGATGCTGTGGCCCAGTCGGACGTTACTTACTGCAAACAAAAGCAGCCAGTCTTGACATCTTGCTTACCGTCCAGCCTTTGTCCATTTACTTTGCTGCACACGGATTTTTCATAACCTTATTTTACTCAAGATTATCCGTCTTTGTCCCAAAATTCCGCCCAATTTCTTTTTTTGGCCGACACCGCCAACTTTTGAGTTTAACCTCCATCTGACTTCGTCTCACATTTTAAACTCCTCTCTCTTCTGAAGCGGCCAGGGCCAGTGCGCCTGTCTGTGTGTGTGTGTTCAGTGTGTGTGTGTGTGTATTCAGTGTGTGTGTGTGTGTGTGTGTGTGTGTGCTTCCTTGGCACCAGGCGCATTAAAACCTTTCCCTCTTATGTTGTTGAAGATTGAAAGTGTCCAGCGTATTATTCAAATGACACACTGCCTCACCGGGTGCCTCTTTTCTCTTCCCCTCTATCTGCCCCCCCTACCTTCCCTTTCCTCTTTCTCTCTCTCTCTCTCTTTCCACCTCCTCCTCCTCCGACGTATTTTTTGAAGACAACTGCAGGCTAGAGGATAAGGATCCCGGTTGCGGTGCTTTCCTCCTCGGCCCTGATTTGAATAAAGAGCTTTGAAATTAAGTGGACAGGCCCCGTCAGAAAAGCAGCAGTGCGCCTTTAAGAAAGCCACCGTGCCCGGCTAAATTATTTTGATTGACGGTAGCAGGACATTTTTTAGCGCACCGGCTGATTTAATTGCAAGTGCCAGGGGGCATCTTTAGGGGCCAGGTAGCGATGCTGGTTGACGCCGGACTTTTGATCTGGTCTCGTCGGCTCCCCTGTGGTCCCGTCCGCCCGGGCAGCGAGGGCCAGAGGGCAGAGGAACAAAGGCAAGCGGCGAGGCTACGGCGCCCGCGCTACCCTTCGCCTCAGCTCGGCACACAAATGCGAGAAAAAAAAAACAAAGCAGGGGAATGGGCTGCCCAGAGTGTAAAAAAAAAAAAACGGATTTCCAAGCCCATTTGAAGTGAAGTCTTTAGTGTCAAGAGTGGTAGAGTCATTGATAAAGAGGCAGGCGAGTTGGGGATGGAGGGAGGAAAGGAGGGCAGAGGATGAAGAGCAAGCATCTTCTGACAAACTGTTTTTCTTCTTCTTCTTCTTTTTTTTTCTTCCTGTGGATGGAGGAGAGGTGTAAACTGGTTTCAAACGGCAGGCAGGATTAGGGACTGGAGGCTTAATCAGAAAAGGATCCCTAGTCAATGGACGCACTGTCAGAAAGATGAAACCAATACTCTCCCGCCCTTCGCTCGCTCGCTGCGCTAGCCGAGTCCGCGCACAACTCCGGACCAGTTTACTCCAAATCCCATCAACGGCGGCTCCAGCGCCCGCCGCTAACACCGCTCGCTATCTGCAGTGCTGTCTGTCTGAGTAAACCGGCTACAGGCCCGTCCTTATCGGGGACCAGAGATGTGACCTGAACAGTGACGCTCCTCTGAATGTCAAGTGCAAGGTCCGACTGTCACTTTGTGCGCCGTCCAACTCAATAAGATGCAACAAAGAAACACGTTCACGTAAATTGGAATGTTGCAAATACTTTGAACAATGACCGTGTCGAGCAGAACTGAAAACGTCGCCATGATCGAACATGATGGAATTAATCAGAGTCGTAAATTAGCCTTCAGCACTTGTACATGCACATGGTTGCGTTAGCTAGCTATCTGTTTTTCACAGCTAAAGCTAACTTTTACAAAAACATGAAATATAAATTAAAGACCAATTACAAATGACAGCAAAGACTAATTAGTTGTTTTTTTATTCATAGATTGCTTTAGTTTGATTTTTGAATTATTAATGTATTATGCCTCAAAATTAGGAGTAGCATTAGTATTGACATCCACTCGCAGTTCGCTGTCCACTGCCTGAATTTACACCAAAAAAAACATAGATATTAAATTGGACAGGAAGTAGTGACGCTAACACTGAGCTAGCCTGTTGCGCACAGAGCATAATTGCCTTGAGTCAGTGGCATTAACTGGGGGTCATGTTCCCCGGTGCTTGTGTTCCCCGAGATCTTGGTTAGGGTTAAATGCAGCTATATTTTATGCTGTAAAACCATTTATTCATGCACAACTATTGGGGATGTGGAACCTGAAGGTACTGGGTAACATAGGTATACTTAACCCTGAACCTAATGGGGTGCGTACCTATGTTCCCCCTTTTCTATGAACGGGCGAACTACGCTAATACTAGCATAGGCTACTGGTTCAGGTTCCACAGCCACAAAAGTTGTATATAAATGTACGGTTTTACAGCATAAAATATAGCAGCATTTAACCCAAACCCAACCCAGGTCTCGGGGAACATCGGTACGGAGAAACATGGGGCTGACCCCATCTGAACCTCTCGTGTCTCTGTAATGTGCATTTGAAAACTTTAAAATAGACAAAACATGCTGTAGACTTACATTAGTCAGAGTCTTACTTTGACCCTTAACAGAACTGTAGTGAATTAGAAAGTACTATATGTATCATTCAAATCTCGCAAAGTAAATGTAAGTTCTGGATAATAAAAACAACGGTAGCCTCCTGTAAAACACTTAAGTACATTTTCTTTCTTACTGACCACCTTCTGCAAATGTCAAATGTAATCAGGCGCCAATCAAACAATAAGGAAACAATGTTCAACTCCACTTTACAGCTGTGACTTCTCTCTCTCGACGTTTGGCCATTACCTTCTTCAAAATCCTTCACGAATAAAACAACTCACCGCAGTCATGAGGACAGTTGCATTGTCTACATGTCGTTGGACAGGTCCAGTCGGTTCTCTGGGAGTCAGTTTTCAAACTGAATGACCTGCAATAACGACGAGCTGCCGTGCCGTAAACCGCGAAGAGGATCGAGCAACATTTTGCTATCGTCCTTTTTGCGGCGCTAATGACAACTCCTTTGGATGGGATCGGGATACGCTTTCACGTACTGTACGGTCATGAATGCAGAACAGACACATCCAGGTCCATTGTTCAAGGCTCTGGGGCTGCAGGTGTTTCAATGGTCCAAATGTGGCTGAGCTTTGTCCCGGAATATGACACTTATGCACCAACATCAACCTTTTTATCCATATCTTTTATAATATACTGTTCACTGCAGTTTGGGATCGTTCCACAAACACAGCTGTTTACATTTTTAGTTCTTTGTTTTTTTGCTGCCAACATTCTAACATCATCTCTTACATATTGTTTGACGTAGAAGAGACAAAAAATTATGCCATTAAAGAAGACCGCTGAATATTCCAATTCTATTTAGAGGAGATTTGAACCATAAAGTAGTTTTCCCTCACCATAAGCTTGCTTCCTGTTTTGTTTTCCTGCATTTCCTGCATCAGTTCTTAGAAAATGTCTGTTTGCACATACCCCCTATCACCGACAACGGCCCTGCACGTAATGACCGTCCTTTCAAATACAAAAAAAGGTTAAGAAAAGTATTTTAGATTGCAATTTTTAGAAAATAAAATCCCTTGCAGTGTCAATAGCAAATAACAAACAAACAGGTCTGCAGTGTTGAACAGGAAGTCAACGGAATTGTTTGTATTACCGAGCCATTTCTGTTCAATATCGTGATGTACAATCCATCCATTTTCTACTGCTTGTTCCCTTTCGGGGTTGCGGGTGACTGGAGCCTATCCCAGTGACTTCGGGCCTTAGGCGGGGTACATCCTGGACAGTGGCCAACTTGTCGCAGTCGTGATGTGCAATGAGCAACATATTAAGTCAACGTTTGTTATAGTTTATTACCTTTATAACAGTCAGTCCTGGACCATCTGCATCATGTCCGTCTGGGAGTAGAATCACTGCTTCACTGTGGTTCTCCTCAAGGTTGTACTTTTTCCCACTGTTTTTTTTTGTTGCAGTTTCTCCTCACTGAGAAGGACGCTGGGACATTTATCCATTTGCTAAATCCCTGTGAACATCATTCAATCTGCTTCTCGAGTTCGTTGTCGCCCATCGAGGCAAATGTTGTCGGGATTTTGGTTGTTACAAAAATGAAAGGATACTGTTACGACACGCACAAAAACATATGTTCTTCTTAAGGACGGAATAAACAAACAAACTTACCCCTCAACGATTCATTGACGGGTCTTTGCAAACTAAAAACAAGCACATATTTTCCTATAAGTGATTCTATCATACACACTTAAATGTTCCCGAAGACTGAACGCATTAAAATCTTACAGACATATTATGTCCATTGCGGCACAAACATGTCAACATTACGGTAAGTATGACATCTACCAACATATGTATTTGGAGCGAACTGCACTGTTAGCATTAGCACTTGACGCCGTGACGCAAATGTTCTCATACTTATAGCCGTATGGAGGCTATAGGCAGGCGTGGGTTTTTAGCCGCCGCTCACCCTTTCCTAATCTACGTGTTGATAAAGAGCGCCGAGATTTCCCATTGACACGGCCGCGCGCACGTGGAGACGCTCCAAATTCCCAAGCCAAGGCTATATACCTACGATTACAATGCCGCCGACAGCGCAAACAAAAGGAGGGGGCTGCGCGCGGCTGATAGCGTGAAGACTAGTGTGTTTATGAAAATCTCACATTCCGACAGAAGGCAATAATTTCATTTGCAAAGAAAAGGACCTAAATCGACCCAAATGAAAGCCACAGCGCGCCTTTACCTCTCCACAATAGCCCTTTAATCCAATGACGCCGCGATACAAACACATACGCGCCGCCGCTTGTTCTTTAGCCTCCTACATATTCGCGGCTACTGCCTTTTTTACATATTACGCTTTGAGATAGTCTGAAGTGATCTCCCTTTTGAAATTGGCGTGTTTTTTTAGTTTTTTGTTTTTTTGATGAGAAAATGATTTTATTGTAACACGACACAATGTTCCGCGGGCTGACGTCTTCGTTCAGGGCAATAAACCGCTTTTCTTTGCGAATAAAGATTGACGTTAAAGACTCGAAGTGTATATACTCCTGTGCTTTTGATGCTTTTGCCAACGCATACGTGCTGTTTACATATTATTCGTGTTGTGGCCGCATGCGCGATTTACTAAGAATAAACTATACGGTGCAATGGGTGCGTTTTATAGTCGCGAACGCCAACTTAAACTCGAGACTAATCTGAGATTAAAACCAGGACTTGAACAGGACCAAATCAGAACTAAAAACATTCATTTAGACACTGTGAAGAAACTGTTCAAAATGATGGAACATTTTCAATATTGAAGCGACAACAAGTATAAACGCTAATCGTTTACCGACTTTACGATCAAAAGTAAGCAGCATTTTTTAATTTCCAGATGTTTGCCGGATGGAAAAAAATAAAGTTTCTATCGCCTCAGAATTAGGTTTAAAAACATAACGTGGTTGGTGGTTGTTCTGCTGTGTTGGTCGAGGCATTGGCGGACTTTGGCGAGTGGCTGATCGGTCGTGAGCGGCGATTGGCCTTACGATGTCTATAAAAAGAGTAAAAAACAACTTATTTTAATCTTTCGACGTCCATATTCTCCTGTCTTGTCTTTCAGATGTGCGTCATGTTCAAAGTTGGTATTTTTGTCCTCGAAATGACACTATTTATCACGTAAAACACACTTTTTTTGCGTTTGACGCCGAAAACATCGACTCCTGCAAGTGTGACATTTTTAGGGAGCGATTTTCCGTTTGAGATGTAGATTTATGCATTGTCTTTAGAATGAATTCCTTGCGATGGCGCACTTGTTAAAGGGCTTGTTTGTATTTGAAATCTGTGCTCTATCCTCTCGCCGCGGATCCAAGCTGCGTTCCACTCCCCCCTTAATTGACTTAGCATAAAGAGCCCTCTCTAAACTGGGATAATAATGTCAAGTTAAAGCCCTAAACTTTGCATAGGGAAATCAAGTGCGCCGTAGACGGGAGCAGATACGGGGTAGACAATGTAAAAGACACTCTCCTCAGGCCAAAATATGCAGAGCTCGGTGAACTGCAGGATGAGGCAACGTTCAGTCGGGATGGAAATCACTAAATCACGTGTGTATTTGTTTGTTTTTCCCCATTTTTGGTCTGAATTTGACCAATTTTTCTTCACGTAATATCACTTTGCATTTCTGAAAACCCTTAATATTGTGCCGTTTAGAAGATTACTCCACAAATTTGTGTTGCTGTTTATTATTTTCAGTTCAGTATTAATAGACTACACACAACCCAGTCTCCAGATGGATATGTTACGAGAGTTAAGTTTCTTGCGATCCAATTTTACGCCGTCGCTGTGGAAAGAAGACGTCGTAGTCAAATTGTGCTGACTAGAATGGAGATTTGAGATGCCAAATGCTAAATTCATAATCCATTCAAAAGTATTCTGACACTAGTGCGATTAATGACCTTTCAGTTTATCGTTGTGGCGATTATTGTTATGAACAATCCTGGCAAAGAATGTTGATCGATCCTGAGTTCTAGAAAGATCTAAAACGGCTTAATGAGAGAACCGCGTCCAGTTCAAAACTCAAGAAGTCGGGTTTCATGTTTTGTAGTTGAAAAATGTTGTTGAAAAAGGTTTATTTCTTTTTAAACCAACATATATGACCCAAAGTTTGAACGGTTTTGATCAACGGTGAGTACAGATTTGTGGGCGGGGATAGAGGGTAGGGAAAAACTGAAATGTTCTGAGCACTCAAACTTTAGTATTACCGTATTTTACGGACTATAAGTCGCACCTTTATTCATAGTTTTGGCCGGCGGGCGACTTATACTTATATTTATACTTATATACTTATACTCCAGAGCGACCTATATGTGATATTATTTGTTATTTTCACACTTGCAACTACATTTCATACTCCAGTGCGACTTATATATGTTTTTTTTTCTTCTCTATTATGCATTTTTTGTCTGGTGCGACTTATCCATCCATCCATTTTCTTTTCGCAGGTGACTGGAGCCTATCCCAGTGACTTCGGGTCTTAGGCGGGGTGCACCCTGGACAGTGGCCAACTCGTCACAGGGCCAACATTACAGACAGACAGACAGACAGTAATTCAATCACATTCATTCAATAATTTAGAGTCACCAGTTTTACCTAATACATGTATATCTTTGGACGGTGGGAGGAGCCAGAGAACCCGGAGAGAACCCACGGTAACACGGGGAGAACATGCAGACTCCACCCAGAGAGATCATGTGATGTTGGTCTGGTCCGGGAATTGAACCCATGATCTCCTTCTTGGGAGGCAAGAGCGCTAAACGCCTTTGCCACCGCACACCCCGGTGCGTCGTGTAGTCCAGAAAATACGGTATTCAAACCGGCGTGAACCAACTGAAATACAGCTCAGAGTAAAGAAAATTACCAAGTTATAACATGTTTTGAAGCTCATGAAAGTACATTTTACATGACAATACTAAAACTGGACAACATTAGGCTATATATATATATTTTTTTGGAATATAATGTCCGTCCCTCCATTTTCAATGCAGGAAGAACGTACGGCCTCATCCAGCCCGGGAATCTAAGGCCTCGCGGACCCCAATGTGAGGACAAAAACTGCAACATGAACCAAAATAATGACAACAGCCCCGGCACACAAACAGTTCCCGATAATATTGACACATCTCCAAATAGACGAGGCACGGCTCTTTCCTCTGTGTTTCCCCCTCAGTCCCCTCCTGCCCCGCCCGCCCCGCCTCGGAGCCGTGCGAGGGTCCCGGCTCCTCTGTTTGATTTGCCTCTCCGATGTGAACGGAGAATATTTGCAGAAATACTAGAGTGTGTTTCTGAAAAGCCCCGTTTGCTTTGGAGCGTTTGTGTTGATTCACAAATCTCCTGTCAGCAACGGCAATTAAGCTACACCTCCACAGAGCGCAGAGGAGTCGGGGCCCGGTGGTTGGAGATGCGGGGTAAGCACACTCTGACGTAGGCGCCCAAGCTGTGGAGGAAAAAGCACCGCGTTTGTACCGTTATGTGTCGTATTCCTTGACCGTTTCTACATTGCTCTTGAATTGCGCCGGTGCCTTACAACGAGAAGTTCCTCGGTTTGATTACTCGACCAGGCCGTATTTTCCGGACGGATAAGTTGGAGTATAAGTCACACCAGCCAAAAATGCATAATAGAGAAGAAAAACACATATATAAGTCGCACTGGAGTATAGGTCTCATTTTTGGGGGAAATGTATTTGATAAAATCCAAGACCAAGAACAGACATTTCATCTAGAAATGCAGTTTAAAATAATAACAGATGAGAGAACATGGTGAATAGGTGTACGTATGCTAACGCTAACACCTTCAGCTACATGAGGCACAGACAGAACTGTGGTAAGTGTCTGGTATGTTAACGTAACATATGAACAGTTATTCAGATAACTATAGCATAAAGAACATGCTAACAAGTTTAGCAAAGCATCATTTTTACCCCAAATCACTAAATCCATTGAATTCTTCTTCCTCTGTGTCACTTCTAAACAACTCCACAAACTCCAGAGGAAGAGGAAGTGCAGATTCCTCTTGCGCCCTCTTGCGGGTGCCAGTGTGAAAATAACGAGTAATATCACACATAAGTCGCTCTAGAGTGTAAGTCGCACCCAGCCAAAACTGTGAAAAAAGGTGCGACTTATAGTCTGGAAAACACAGTATCCATCCAGGTTTCTGTTTCGTTCAGGCGTTTTGTCTCATTCCACAAAAATGTCATGGGCCTTGATTCTTCTTCATCTCAATCCGTAAAAAATCTGTTTATTTGTCATTTCACATGCAACAAATTGAAACAGAATGACAGTACTTTGGGTCCAGCAGCAATAAATAAGCTAAAAAGTAAATTTGTTGAGCTATAATCCAAATATAAACAAGTATATTAGTGTCTATGCAGTGGAAACTGGCCGTCCAGCACTGAAAGCATCGACACAGCAGCACAAACAGTGTCATCTTTATCCTCGTGAGATGAAATCTACGGTTTCTGTTGTTATCACTAAACGATGTTTTCATTATAATGACTTTATCTGGATGTTATCAGTTAGCTGTCAGACAAAGCACGGATAGTAATGTGCGTGTGATCAGTGCAAATGGCCAGAGGCAAAGCCAGTGCAGATGCCAAATGAAATAAGATGCAAATGATATTAAGGTCATCCCAAATGGTAATTAGGCCTTAAGACAATTTGTAGAAGATGGAAAAGCAAGTGGCCATCCGAAGGTAGCATGTGTTCCTCTGAAACTGGCTGTGCCCTCCAATCCAGAGTCGAGGGCAGCGGGGCACAAAATAAACAAATTTGAAAAAGCAATCAACAGCCCCTCAGTCCCCCGCCGCCCGCCCCCCACCGCTGATTTGCATCTGATCCCCAGATCATGTTTTATTTATCAGTAATCACAACCAATCAGGGAAGAAATTAATCAATGAAGGCGCAAGGCAGGAGCGATATGTGCCATCTGCGGGCGGCTGTGATCCCCCGCCCCCTGGTCCAACACAGACACAGACCCAACGGCATGCTGGGAAAACACGCTCATTCACACATGCGTGGACACACGGCCGCCCCTCCACGGCTCGTCACAGACCCATATTTAGGCGACTGATATTTTCTCTCCCCCCAATGAGCTCCAAGCAAGTCCATATGGCCCGGATCAAAGGTGTTGCTGGGTGCATGCTTCTGCTTTATTGCCAGCCGCTGCTGTTAATTAGGAAACAAGATCACAGGCAGTATTAAAATCCAATTAAATTGATATGAACAGATTGCCAAGTGATGTTCGCTAATGTATAATTGAGCACCATGCAAATTTCTCTGGCTGCCTTTTGTTTTGCCCTGTCTCTGCTCTATCTCGCCGGTCCACAATGAGCAGCCGAGCTTGAAACTTTTCCTCTTTATGTCGTCACCGGCGCAGAGATAAACAAGTTAATGCCCCAAGATGGTGGCGCCGCTTTCATCAATTAAAGTCACATCCCTCCCATCTGCAACCACAGGGGACAGCGGGGCCCGAGCGGTGGAAGCGGGAGCCGGGCTCAAATGAGGTGGACGTTTCACAAAAGGAGGTTTTTACAGCAGACTTCACATGGTCAGAACCCTGTGAGGATGAAAGAGCGTGGAGAGTGGCACTGGGCAGCCTGGCTGAAAGAAACATCCTGAAAGACGGGGACAATTAATTAGATAATACTTCATAACGACACTTGTGATAGTCTTAATAAAGCTTCAACGCTGTGTTTAAGTACTGAGCCTGAATCCTTCTTAATAAACTGTTTCGTCATTATGAATAAGTATTTGTTAATGCTTTTTGGGACTAATTATGGAAAGTGTTGTTGAGACAAAGTGGTACCATTTAATATAGCTCTTTTATTCTTCTGGCCATAGCAACTTATTAAAATCCAACTGTCGACCCACAGCTAAAAGGTCTCCGGTTTTAGTCTTTTACTGCGAGGAAAACCTTTTTGTGTGAAGATGGCACGTTCACAAGCATTTAAGTAACATTCTGAAACATATACAGAGCAGACGGCCACAGAAAACCCTTAAAATGTTGCATTTGACATGGTTTTGATGGGCGTCCACACCTTTAATAAGACTTAGAAACTTAATATTAGGTTGGTTTTACATCAAAACGTTTGATTTTTTCCAATTTTACTGTAAAAAAATGAGTATCTGTCAAGACATTAACCTATTTTCAATTTAATGGCGAATTACACAGTATTTAAGTACAGAAGTTAGCATTTCTCGATCCCAGGTGCAGTTTGCATGTTCTCTGCTTGCCCAGAGGGCTTCTTCTGGGTCCTCCACCAAAAACACGCAGGCTAAACCTCCAGCCAATAGACAAAAATCACAATTTGAACAGTCACAATTAGCAAATCCCAAAGCCTGCAATTATGGCAATTTCCACCGCAAACAAACACCACAATATCCTGCATTGGTTCAGCAGTTCAGCTCAGTCTCGTTCGAAGCCAGCGCTCGTCTGTGTTGGACGGACAAAGCGCTTTTATTACGATCTCGGGAAGAACCAGCGCTGCCCACTCGTCTCCTAAACGTCTGACCAGAGCAACACTGAAGGTCAAATGCAGCTGCCACGTTCAACTATATCAACACGTCTGAGCAGTGATTATAGTCAGAGGCCTGTCCTGACCAAAGCGACAAGGGAGGACGGGTCAAATGCAACTGCCACGTTCATTAGTAACTTATCTTTGCAGTGATTTTAGTCAGAGGCCTGTCCTGACCAAAGAGACACAGAAGGACGGGTCAAATGCAGTCGCCACGTTCAGCTATATTAACACATCTGTGCAGTTATTAGAGGTTAGAGTCCTGACCAAAGCGACATGGGAGGACGGGTCAAATGCAGTCGCCACGTTCAGCTATATTAACACATCTGTGCAGTTATTAGAGGTTAGAGTCCTGACCAAAGCGACATGGGAGGACGGGTCAAATGCAGCCGCCACGTTCAGCTATATTAACACATCTTTGCAGTAATTAGAGGTTAGAGTCCTGACCAAAGCGACATGGGAGGACGGGTCAAATGCAGCCGCCACGTTCAGCTATATTAACACATCTGTGCAGTTATTAGAGGTTAGAGTCCTGACCAAAGCGACATGGGAGTACGGGTCAAATGCAGCCGCCACGTTCAGCTATATTAACACATCTGTGCAGTTATTAGAGGTTAGAGTCCTGACCAAAGCGATACGGAAGGACGGGTCAAATGCAGTCGTCATGTTCAACAATATTAACATATCTTTGCAGTAATTAGAGATTAGAGTCCTGTCCTGACCAAAGCCCAACAGAAAGAACCAACGGTCAGCGAGTCGTGCGTTTACTGTTCATAATTCAACTCGACTTTCTAACTTTTTAAGAGGAAAAAACAACGCTCAGAAGAAAGTAAAACTGTCCCCGCAGAAGAAAAAAAACCATGTCCAAGTTTAAAGAGCGATCTCGTCATTTGCCAGGTAACACGGCGGGTCAGCCAGGTGACGGGATTGGACACATTAGGGATTAAGGATTAAAAAGTGGATTATGAAGGCTCCCTCCCCCCGTCCTTGGGCTTTTTTCCCCCCGCGACATATTCATACACAGAGATGGGACGGGTCCGAGTGGTTAAGAAGCGGAGGGATTTGGCTCGGAGCGGTAAGCCGGACGGGCGCCGGACTGGCAGAGCTTTGACGAGATGGCTTAGTCCTTCCGGATCCCGGAGTGACATGAATGATGATCAGGGTGTCACGCCGAGGCAGCCGCTAACGCCGTCGCTAGCCCCGGCTTTATAAGTGACTTCTCATAATCTTTTGACATAATAGTTTTCCAATAAGGTGTTCTCCTCTAAGGCGCCGGAGTGGAGAAGGACAGGAGCGCCGCGGGTCGCCGAGCTCTTTCTGGGTCTGTGTTATTCTGGGAACTTTCTTATTTAGGTCTTTTTCTCCATTTGTATTGGATTTATTTGGATTATTGTAGCATGTTGAATGGAATCGGTTCACGATGTCCGAGATCGATGGACAACGACTTGTTTTGTGAGGGTTGGCGACATGTAATGGAAAGCTGTGTGTGAATAATTGGAAAAATGAACGACAAATGTAACGGTATCATCCAGTCTTTACATACAGTGTGTTCAGGTTTGAATGGATAATAAAACAAAGATGTAGGAAACAGCGTGGGTCGGCCTGGGTCTGGTCAACGAGACTCGTGAGGTTATTAAAGGGCTCGTTTAATCTGATTTTGACCCATTCGTTAGGGACATGTTTTCATTTGAACCGTTGGCCCCGCCCATATTGTCAGCCACTTCCTGCTTTATGCTTGTTTTCTCACTCTTGATGACCAGGTCAGGTTTGGTTTGGTTATTTTCCCATGATTCAGAGTAAACAATGTGCCTGATTGGATGAAACGAGTTGACCTTAGCTTCAGTAATAGTTAATAACCAATTAAGCTTTGTAAAATGCATAGTTTATGTTCCTTATTTAGCTGCTTTTACCATGATTATGTGTCGATATGAACAGACATTATTGTCATCCAGAATCAGTTTAGTTTCATTTCATCATTTCTGCAGCAGCATCAATCATTGTGTTAAAACTAAACACTCTTTATATCATTAATTATATAACGTGCATTGATTTTAGCTTTGACACAATCATTCAATAATTCATGTTGAATTAGAATACATTCAAATCAGGTACAGGATCTATAAACACATTACGGTAATAACTGTATTTGTTATATAATAATCATTACCACATGAACATGTACAACATGTGGGTGATTAAAGGTGCATCATGTAACTTACCCTCCACCGGAAAGTTACATAGTGCACCTTTAAACAGTTAACAAACTATCTCTCTCTCCCTCATCTCACTCTCTCTCTCTCGCTCCCTCTCTTCCTTTTTTTCTCTCTCCCCACCTCTCCCTTTCTCTCTCTCTCCCTCTTTCCCCCCTCTCTCTCTCTCCCTCTTTTTCTCTCTCTCCACCCCCCTCTCTTCTCTCTCTCTTTCCCCCTTTTTCTCTCTCTCCCCACCTCTCCCTTTCCCTCTCTCCCCCTCTCTCTCCATCTCACCCCTCCGCTCTCTCTCCACCTCCCTCTCTCTCCCCCCCTCTCTCCCCCCCTCTCTCTCTCTGCTCTTTGTGCCACTGGAGCTACACCGCTTCCACTGTCATCACTGATTGTTGAACGGTATCATCCACTGCCAAAACGATTCATGTTGCAGTCACGAGCGCGCGACCGACTCCTCGACCGCCCGTGGACCCCGTGATGTAATCTATATGTTTGTGTGACCCGCGCGACCGAACAAACCCCGTGATTACGGAGGCCACAAAGCTTTCCCAGATCTCTCTCCGCTCCTTCCTCCGGGCGCCGCGATGAGCTTAATCACACACATTTTGTCTCCCCGTCGACTCCCATCCCGACGTTCTGGATGTAAACGCGAGGCAACAACCGCCGCGTCAAGACCGCCTCCGCCGCCCGGAGTCTCGGCATCCGGCCAAGTCCGCGCGAAACCTTGCGGGGATGTCAGGATGTCTCAAAGTCTGACGCTCGGCGGAGAAGGGGGCGATAAAGAGGGAGAAGTGTGTGCAGCTGGTGGCCTTTGTCTGCGCAGCGCCCGGTCCTCCCGAGCGCCGTACCCACAGGGAGGGCACAGAAAGACCCAGTAATGACATGCTAATGCGACCGACGCCGAAGAAAGCCGGCGAGATCGGAAATTGCGCCAATTCTCTGCCATAAATGGGCAACGTCGCCAAAAATAAGGAGGGAAAGGGGGGGCATTCAGCGCGGTTTTATATGAAAAGTGATAAAAGCTCAGATAAATCCCAATAAAAAGAGATTTGGCGACGCGAGAAGCGCAGATAGGAGGGAAAACACGGAGAGATGGATAAAGGTGTCGTTTCGGGGAGGGGAAGAGTGCAAGTGCGCAAAGCCTGCTGGGAAATCTGCATGTGGCGGCTCATGTCTGACTCACCGGCAGATTGAACGACCTGTTTTGGAAAATCTGCACAAAATGACAGTTAAACCACGGAGACGTACATGCGATCGCTGTGTATGATTATTCGAGCACAAACTCTCACCGTATCGGGTCAAAGTGCGGAGCAATATTTGGAAAAGGGCTGTGCGAGGACGGGCTTAGGATGTCATATTTCACGACAAAAGTGGTTTGAATCATTTAAAGAGCGATACCCAAATTTTTGCGTCCACCAATTGCACTTATTGGACAAATGTGCATTTTTTGTGTTGCTATTGACATTTAAACATGGTCTTAAGTACGTTTACTTTGCCATGTCATGTTTTAGTAAAAAAAAGTAAAAAAAACAAAAACATAAAAAATAAAAAAAAACGTAAAAAATAATTTAAAAAAACTTCATGTCACTGTGGCATTTCCCACGCCAGGAATCGACGTTTGGTTCCATCTACTGGCTGCAGAGAGACATTACATAGGTGAGAAAAAATGCTAGCTTTCCGCCGACATGCTAATGCAGCCACACAGTTGTAATGATCGTGATTTGACACAGAAATGCTCAAGTCAAGAGACGATTTACGGACTTAAAAACAGGGCCGGAGAGTGCAGGATTTATCAAACAAGGTTGAAGGAAGGTAAAAGCAACTCCAGATATGTTTTTAATGAGGGAACAATGTCATATATTATGGTTAAAAGCTCCAAAAAGTACATTCTGCTTAACGTGTGTCGTTTAAGATGTGCATTAGATCACGAAACCGGCAGTGAAAATACCAACGTTGCTTATATTGCCTCAAATCAAAGAACTCAACAACAATTTAATATTTATTCCTGCATAAAACTAGGCTACATTTTTCTCCATACAGGATTAGATTAAGGTCGAATTTGTCCGTAGTATTTAATGAGGGCGTGTCGACAAAAATCAAGCAAACGTATCTAAGCGTTGTTCCGCAAAAAACATTGATATACGCTATATGTCTGTTTTCTACTTTGTAATGAACTACCTTGACCAGAGATGGGAGCTAAAATGAAAGGGTGTGGAACAGTTAATAGTTTGCTGTCTTATGCTCCAACAAAACCCCATAAAACCGAGCCCATTTTCTTTGTATTATCATAAACATACAAATGCATATAGATATATTCGTTTCGGTATAATCAACCAGCTGCTATCAGGGCTATTGCTGTGGTCCATTAGGAGACTATTTAAATTCACTTTACACTGCAGCCCTACATTATGCAAACATAATCATCCTGGGGAAAATGTATGCTAATAATAAAGCTAACGCACAATGTGGCTAATTTTTTATTGTTTTTTGCTTTTTTTTTCCGCGGTTACATTGGACTGCATTTTAAGTGGCATTAGCATGTGCACAGACCAAACAAAGGGACACTTTAGGAGCCAAACGGTGGCTATACACTTATGCCCAGTGCATGTAATTCTGCCGCAGTTTGTTCATTAGCACAAACAGATGCATTTAATTTACAATATATCTGTGGTTATAGGAAACAATGCCGCTAATTAAGAAACAAATGGGCCACTCCATAAATTAGCTTGTGCTTGTGCTCACATTTTAATGCAGGGGGATTAATTGAAAGAATCCTGACTTTTCTACAATTAGCGGCTTCCTCCCGTTTGTCACAGAGTCGCACATGTCGGCTTTACACCAGTTGTAGAAACTGAAGGGAATGGGTTGAATTCTTTCCTGTCTTTGAAACGTAAAATCATAACGTGTTCAAAAACGCGTGTTCAGAACGTGTTCGGGTCTAAAGTTATTTTCCCATTGCCATAAGTTTATGTTATAAGCATTTTCTGCAACTTTCAGAAGCCAGCGCGGTAAAGCTAACAACAATTAGCCTGATAACAACAACTAGCATGCTAACAACAACTAGCATGCTAACAGCACACTTCCTGGTACTTGGACAATAACGCGCTTTATCGTTAGATGCAGACGGTCTTATTTTGACCCTAGGATCTGCTTTTACAGTATATAATTACTCGGGTCAAACTAATTTAGCTCAACAGGGACAAAATCGGGTAACGCCACTTTCATTTTAAAGTGTAAATAATATTTTTTGTTTTTTTGGTAAATGAATATAAGAGCTGCTATTTTTGACATTGACCACAACACTAGGATCAGCTGGTGACAACTACTGGCATTGTTAAGAACATAAGAGCGTTATGTAGCGCTACTGTTAGCAGCATGACGCTAACAGATAATACTTAATAAATGACTTGCCCGAACGTTATTATGTTATGGCATTTTCAGTTTATAAAGCATCGTTTGAGAGTGAATTTGTGACATTAGCTCCATGTTTAAAGGAATTTCTTTTTCCTTTTTTTCACCCTAGGCTTTAATAGACAGTGTGAAATGGGGATGAGAGGGAAGGACATTCAGCAAGTTTTGGATTCAAATGCACGACGCTGGGGCCTGCTGCACATGGAGCCTGAGTTTGATTAAATGTATCGGAACTCAGAAAATCCTACAACTGAAACGCAACATAAACTGAACACAACAAGTCCAGCAATGGCAGGTTTACTTCCCCGTTTCTTTATTTAAATTGTTTATTACCGTCCAATACATCCATTTGTTTTATTAAGAAGACCATCCATTTTGCCTGCTAACACGCTCTCCATTACACGAGTAACATTCTGCTGTCTTTGCTGTTTCAAACACACACAAAAAAAAAACAAAGAAAAACTCCAGTCATATTCTAAGCATTTGTTTGACTTGTTGTTGCTAACCTCCGGCTCGGCTTGGCTGCCACCTCTTTAATTTTATTTGTGTGTGTTCGTAATGATCTATGGCGCCGGGTCTGTAAAGGGGATCAAAACCGGAATAATGAACCAGGCGAGCAGCAGCGGGGCCGACAGGAACAGAGGCGAGCGCGTGTCCCAAATCCAGGCAGAGGAGCTCGGGAGTTTTCGAGGTGTGGGTGTTAGCGAGCACCTAATTGGCCCAGATACCGCAGGATGAAATATGCATGTCGGGGCGGCTTGGCTTTTGAAAGGGATCTGCCGTGCGATGATGAAGTTGGACTATTTTTTTTTTTTCCCTGCCGCGCGCACCCCACTGACACACTTAAAGCTCACTGTACGACAAGTCCCACCCACGCGACACACAAAACGCGCAGGGATACAAAGACGCCGCGGCCAAGTTATGCAGAAAGAGAAGGAAAAAACACACACTGTGATCAGGATCCAGGATGTGGAGGCGCTACTACTGTAAATAGCGGCGGTGAGCGCGCAAGCTAAAGGTGCACCGTGGAACTTTATGTGGAATGTTCTACGATGCGGCGTTGAAGCGTCTCCCGCGTTTGTTTCGATTGCGGATGGTTTCATTGCTGGGGGGGAAATACCTGACACGTGCGCTGCTTCTGTGGTGTTCCTGAGCGGTGTGTTGCCTTCTACTGATCTGACCTGGTGCCAACTGCTTGTTTCCATGGAAATAGATACATTTGATAACATAAAGTGAAGTACGCGACGCAAAGAATCTCATATATACCGTATTTTCCGTACTGTAAGTCGCACCAGCCAAAAAATGCATAATAGAGAAGAAAAAGACATATATAAGTCACACTGGGGTAGAGGTTGCATTTTTGGGGGAAATGTATCACTAAATCACTAAATCCATTGAATTCTTCTTCCTCTGTGTCACTTCTAAACAACTCCACAAACTCCAGAGGTAGAGGAAGTGCAGATTCTTCTTCTGCGTCGCTTAGAGCCTAGAGCGCCCTCTTGTGGTTGTCAGTGTGAAAATAATCAACATTTGAAATGCGGTTGCCGGTGTGAAAATAACGAATAATATCACATAAGTCGCACCCCGGGCAAAACTATGAAAAAAGGTGCGACTTAATAGTCCAGAAAATACGGTATAGCTTAGAGGCCTTTGAAAGTGTCACTTCTCTGGTGGAGGGTTCGCCACCATCTGGAATGTAATGCTTTGTCTAGAATGTTCCACAGTATGGCATTCAACTTCAGGTAGTGTCGGCAGTCGCCAGGCCAGGTGACAGGTCAGCTCTGTGGAGAGGCAATCTCTTCAAAGTCACAGCGAGAATGCATGTTTTTCACAGGTATTTCTGATTAAACACCGGCGATTGAATAAAGAAAGGGATGTTTAATGCCATACAGGAACATTCCAGGCAAATTATCTCCATTAATTTGAATACGTTGCCTGTAATTCAGAAGTTCAAACATACAAATTATCACGTAGATCAAGGCTGAGATGCAGCTTTGTAAAGGTTTTCAGTGAAGCTGTGTGGACACGGAGGAGAACATTCTGGATCTGCTTCAAGAAACAAACAATAAACACTAAATAACACGCATTGTTTTAGCGCAGAATGCTACAAGCAAATGGGCAAACTACCCACATCGCTGGTCTTGAACATCACATTCTTATTCTTTCTCTTTCTTAATTGACCATTTCCACTGAACGATGTGGGAATCGCTCTGTCTACGTCGCTCTCTCTCAGTCTAGGGGGGGTGAGTCGAGGTTCCCCTGCCCCTCTCCTCCCCCCCCCCCATGCCACCTAACCCCTGGAACCAGCTAAAACACACAGACACACACAGCCCCCCCTCCCTCCCCACTCTTTCTCCCAGCCACTAAAGCGTTGGCAGCCACTTCAGTGCGGGTCTTGGCACAGCTCGCCCACTGCCACTGCTGGGCGGGCGAGCGAGATAGAGACACACAGAGAGAGAGGAGAGAGAGAGGGAGAACCTTATTGAAACGAGTGGATTGTGCGATTGGCATATGCTGCTTGTTTCCGCGAGGCTTTGGCGTGGCGTCCGGCTCCTGAGCACCCGGAGCCTCCCTGAAGTGATGCCGAACACGGCGGAAGAATGACGGGGGGGTGGGGGGTAGAAAAAAGCGTAAACCACAATGGGGGTTTTGGCCTTTGTGCGGACAATCAATTAAAATCCATTTATTTCCTCCTTTCTTATGCGCGGCGTGTCTCGGTCCGAAGCCAAAGCCGGTTAAATCTGGCCCGCGGAGAGAGGCTGAGCGCGGCCAAAACGCGGCGGGCCGGTCCAAGCCTCGGAGCAGCCGCCGACGGCCTTGACGGGGCGGCGGGATGAATGGTGGAGCGGCGCGGAACGACGGCTGCTCCGCATTAGGGACGCACAAAGGGGGGGAGCGGCGGTCTTCTCCCCCAGGCCCCGCCGCCCGACCACGCGGGGGGACTCGGGCTGGCGCAGGTTAAAAGTCTGTTTTGTCGAGGCTCGTAATTGGTGCGCACGCGTTCAACATATGTGTCACGTGTTGGGCGGATTGGAACGATCGTGTCAAATGGGCAGAAAACTGAGACGTTGTGTGTTGGAAAAGCCTTGATTTTCGACCATGTGAACGGGGAAGACTGGCTTGATTGTGAGGTGTGTCTTGGGAAAAAGAAATCGGATTTGGGTAAACTGATGCGACAAGTGGATCGCAAGTGGAAAATTGACCATTTTGGAGTGTCCTTGGCCAACTTATGATCTATAAAAGAAAAATCATTCAAAGAACCAGATACAGTGGCGTGGACTATATCATATTAAGGTGTGATTTTTATCAATATAACTCTTAAAACTTCAAAAGCCCAAAGTGGTGTACAGTAAAGTGCAATACTACATATACACAAACAATTAAAATACACATGAAGTCCATAAAAATAATGACTCGGCTGAGTTTGTGTATAAAAGGCCGGAGAGAAAAGGTTACTTTAGTCAGTAGCCTCAGCTGAAAACTGCTGGTTTTGACTGGTGGCTGCCCACAAGTCCGAAGGTTCACAGGTCACAAGTCGGTTCACAAGTCCGAAGGTTCACAGGTCCGAAGGTTCACAGGTCCGAAGGTTCACAAGTCCAAAGGTTCACAAGTCGGTTCACAAGTCCGAAGGTTCACAAGTCCAAAGGTTCACAAGTCGGTTCACAAGTCCGAAGGTTCACAGGTCCGAAGGTTCACAAGTCCGAAGGTTCACAAGTCCGAAGGTTCACCAGTCCGAAGGTTCACCAGTCCGAAGGTTCACCAGTCCGAAGGTTCACCAGTCCGAAGGTTCACAAGTCCGAAGGTTCACAAGTCCGAAGGTTCACAAGTCCAAAGGTTCACCAGTCCAAAGGTTCACAAGTCTGAAGGTTCCCTAGTCCCTGAAGGGTTAGGGTTCGGACTTGTCGGGTGGAACCGTTTTGACCACTATTTGTTGTTTGTCCCGCTTAAGAGATGAATCCATCATCTCACCAAGACTTCTCATAAATGGGAGGTTAAAAGAAGACCACCTCTCCTGATACATCTGAATCACCAAAAACAGCTTTTTCAGTTTTCTTCTCATTTAAATGTAGAGGATTAAGAGTCATCCAGTCTTTAATGTCTCTGAGGCAGGGGCTCACATGATGAAGTGTTTTATTGCAGGGGAAAGTAACATTCATGTAAATTCATGTCATCAGCAAAGCAATGGAACCAGTGTCATATTTTTAAAGAGCGATCTAAATGGCAACAAATAAATGCAGAAGAGTATTGGACCTAGGACGGAACCCTGAGGTACTCCACAGTGTCAAAGGGGCAGTTTAAGACTGATGTGGGCCAAGGTGAAGTGTGACCTGAACCCGTTTTGTGCAAGGCCTTTAACTGGGCCTAGTGGCGTCACAAACTTGTCTCCTGAGACGTAAGCAAGGCAAGTTTATTTGTTGAGCACAATCCGGACCAAATCAATTCAAAGTGCTTTGCAGAAAAATATTAAAATCGTTAAAATCAATCGACAAAACAAACATTCAAACAAACAAAATAAAACATCAGATAAAAGGAAAAGTGCAGATAATTTCAGTCAAAAAGATCCGTTCTGAGCTTGGATTTGAACCTCGTTTCAGATTTTAGCTGCGTCAAACTGAAACGCCGCTTTCCCCGCGTTTAATTCCGACTCCGGGCAGTTCGGGACGCGTCAGCGAAAAACCCGACCGTGGAACATTTCATCCACGGAGAAGGCTACGCAGTGGACTCCCGCCCGAAAAGTTACACCACGCACTTTTACCACGAAACAAGGAAAAGCACTGGAAATCTTAGTCCGTCTCTTCCTCCCCTAAGGCTCCCCACATCCTTCCTCCTCAGTGCGGGCCACCACGGTTCCTGTGCGCTACCTGAAATATGATATTACAATCTGACAGAGATTCCCACTCTCGGCCTATGAATAATGGAGTGAATCTGACAGTAGCCAGTTTAACATAACAACTGCATCAGCCATGACGCTAATTGCCCTCTGATGTTTCCACTTATGGGCAGAAGTGGCTCAAAGATACGGCCCGGGCGGAGAAGGCCCGGGCCGTATCTTTGGGCCAGGAGGAAGAGGCTCCGGGAGATAAGGACCGGGCCAGGCTGAGGTGGACGGAGTGGTCAGGGGGAAACCGAGGAGGAGAAGAGCCCCCCGAAAATGGAGAAGTCAAACCTGGTGGGAAGTAGAAAACAGGCTTTCAGTACTAACTTTTGGTCCAAAATTGAGCCTGTTTTCGTTCTGACGTGGACTTTGTTTGGTCCAGCTTTAGTTTGGGGTTTGGTTCT